>NC_133284.1:53677180-53977180 GCF_005239225.2 Populus alba | reverse complement strand
CCAAGTTTTGTTAGCACGTAAGGCCTAAATACCTATTAGCATCATTAAAAAACAAGTGGCTTATGAGTAGGAAGAGAGACTACTTGCATGGAGGAGGCAGTAGAGGCAGTGGTAGTGGCAGTGGTAGTGGACATGGTTGTCTTGGGCTGTTACTGATGGAGAACCATGAGATGTTGGTAAGCAGCTAGGCGTGTAGAAAGGGAGTCAGTACCTGAGAGTGGCTGGAAAGGATAGGAGGAAAGGTCAACACACAGCTGCAGGCTTGCTAGAGAGGCTATAGAGGGACTGTACTGGCAGTAGACACTGGCGAAGCTGCTACAAAACTGGGTTGCTCTGCAACGTCAAACCTGAAGACAAAGGCATCTAGCAATGGGGAACTTGTTCCTGTATAATTATCATTGGAAAAACAAGCAGCTAGTGACAATATGACAGGGTTGGATGAGGGTGAAGTGGGGGTAAAGGTTATGGGGAAGGGGGGGTTCTTGCGAGGTGCTACAGAGGGCATAACAGGGGTGTTGTTTGGGCTGGTTATGAAGCTAAATCAACATAATGATAACCATGATGAGATGAGCTATAACTTAAGAACACACATGGGAAAGAATAAAAATTCAATTTGTGAGCATGGTATGGACACAAGAAAGGAAAACAAAGACGCCTAAAAGTATGCAGAAAATTATAATCAGGAGTACGACAAAATAAACACTCAAACGAAGATTTATTTTGAGGAACAAGAATAGGCATTTGATGAATAAGATAAACCAATAATTCAAAAAGCATAGTTCTAAAATCACAATGGTGCACTACACTGGCCTTAAAGGGTTAGGCCAGTTTCGATAATATGTTGATGATAACGCTTAACAGTGCCATTTTGTTCATGAGTATGAGAACATATTAACGGTTATGAATGCCAATGGTCTGAAAGAATTTATTTAACTTACGATATTCACCGCCCCAATAAGTTTGAATAGGTTTAGTTTTAAGTGAAAACTAGCATTCAACAAGTGTTTGAAAATGTTGAAAAGTGGAAAACACATCAGATTTAGCAATAAGTAGATAAAACCATATATGTTTAGTATGCGCATTGACAAAGATAACAAAGAAAGAAGAAGTGATGCTTGATAAAAAGATGGGCTAAGTTGCGAAAAAGAAAAAGAAAAGGAAAAGGAAAAGGAAAAGGAAAAGGAAAACAAAAAGAAAAAAAATGTTCCTTTATGTTCTTAAGATTTTATGTTGAAAAAGCTTGAAATCAAAAGAGGCTAAGCATTGGTGATTAAAGATGGAAAATTTATGTGCTTTGATGGAATATCTTGTTTGAAATATTATTTTTCAGAATGCTCTACTTTATTTGGTTTGAACCTTTTCTTTTACTCTCTTTTACCTCACCTTAACCTTAGCCCTATTACAACAAAAAAATAAGATCTTTTGATTCATGCATTGTTTGTAATATGTTAGTAATGGAGATGAGATTAAAGAGCAAGCTTATGGTAGAACATATTCATTGATTGAATTTGAGAGATTTAAACACATAAGCCTTAAACATATGAGTGCTGGAGTGTATATCAATGAGAGGACCTATCACTTTGGCATGGCATAGATTTCATTTAAATCCCGACAATTAATTGAGTTTTGAAGTTTGCATGTAAATAAATTCATGAAAATTTATACTCTTTATCCTTCTTAATTGTGTTCTTGTTTATAATGCATATATTCTTGGATATTGATGGGAGATTAGGAGATTGGTCATAGTGATTTGATTTAATTTAACTTCAATTTGATTTTACCTATCCTTTCTCGAGGACGAGCAAGAGCTAAGTGTGGGGGTATTTGATGCAACCATATTATTCAATAGTTTCACCCACATTTAACTAATGTTTTGCATGTGTTTTATATATAAAATGCCTTGATATTCTTTGTTTTATGTTTTGAAGGCACTTTTGGATGAAAGATACAAAAAGGAGTAAATTGAAGGTAATTGGCATATTTGACCTTCAGTCGATGTTTTGTGCAGAACGTGAACTCTAAAGGTCAAAATAAAGTTATTCCAATGACATTAAAAAGCTAGCATCCATACATTTCTGTACATCTAAGGCAAGATAATAAAATAAGAAAGAGCATGGAAATCGCAGCTTTCAAAGTCAAATCTCGCAATCTGTCAGTGTTGACCTTTGGTCATTCCGACTTGAATATCTAGAGCTACAGAAGTCCAATTTATGCAAACTAAATTGTTTTGGATTCCTGACTCAAAGGTCTATGTGTAGAAGAACAAGTCAATGAGACCTTTTTAAATTCATCAGACTCCTAAAATGAGAACAAGTTTTAAATTTCAAATGTATAACATGTACTGTATAGGCAAACAAATAGGATATTTGTTGCAATTCTGTTCTATCTCTGTTAAACTAAAAGCCTATTTGAAGACACCTGGTATGCATACAAACAAAGAGCAGAAAAACAAAATCAAAGACTCTTCAAACTCTCTCTCCAGTTTCTTTAAGCTTCTTTACTTTGCATAAATAGTTTACTGGCCTAGCCAGCAGGGATGATGTGACTCGGACTGTGAGAGTCACGTACTGGCATCTTCATATTAACCATGCTACACTCTTTATACAACAGATGCAGGCATTGGACGGCACAAATTCCTTCGAAGGCCAGTTCTTGGACTGTTCATCCATCACTATATATAAGAGTTCCTGCATGTATACATGCACTTCATTAGTACTGCAGTTCATCAATATCTTGCTATTGCCTCAAGCAATTGATATGGCTAGCCACATTTTGTTGGTTATTGCAAGTTTTCTAGCCATCATTTGTGCCTCGGCCACTGCCTCCGATCCTAGTCCATTGCAAGATTTTTGCGTTGCCGATCATACTAGCTCAGGTTGGGATCTAATCAGATTGATAATTTTTCTAAGTAATTAGTAGAGGTACTTGTTGTTTTCACTTAACCAATTCCATGTTTTATGACTACTGCAGTAAGAGTTAATGGCCTACCTTGTATGGATCCGAAGCTGGTAAATGCAAGCCATTTATTCTCCGGTGAACTCCGTGTGCCTGGCAACACATCAAATCCCATTGGATTCAAAGTCACTATAGCCCAAATACCCGGACTGAACACTCTTGGGCTCGCATTGGGTCGCGGAGACTATGCGCCGGGAGGAACATCAACCCTCCACACACACACCCTCGGGCAACTGAAATTGCAACCGTCTTAGAAGGCAGCTTAATTGCTGGATTTGTAACCTCAAACCCGGAAAACAGGCTTGTTTGGAAGGTGCTTCAAAAGGTTGATGTGTTTGTTTTTCCCATTGGAGTGGTTCACTTTAAGTTTAATGTAGGCAATGGACCTGCTGCTACTATGGCTGCTTTCACCAGTCAGAGCCCAGGTTTCTTTCGAGTTGGTGATTTGTTTGCAACCAATCCATCCATTCCTGATGATATTCTGGCCAAGGCTTTCCAGGTGGACGAATCTATAATTCGCAAACTTATTGTGTGTTTGGGAGTTTAGTTGTTGTTGTTTTTAAAAATATTTTTCATTCAGAAAAGCATGCCAGTAATATTTTTTTTATTTTTAAAAAATTATTTTTAAAATTAACATATCAAAATAATTTAAAAATATCAAAAAACATATTAATTTAAAATAAAATAAAATAAAAATTTTTTAATTTTTTAAAAAATATTTTTCTATCACAATACCAAATATCATGATTAAAACGCTTGTATTCAATTGGTTGTGTAGCTCTTCAACGTTATATTTTTGGATTTTTTTTTTCATGCTTTATTTTTTTCAGATATTAGACCTTAAACTTTGAAATTTCTTTTTGTTTTTTTCACGGATTATTTCAATTCAATATCTCAATTGTGTTAGTGAAGTTAACTTGGGATTTGCTTGAATTGTCACCCAGGCTGCTGCTTTTTAAAATATTGGACTAAGCTCGATTAGTATTGCCCAACATCCATCCACTACATACAATCATTCATCAATCAAGATTAAAAACAAAAGCAGTCACCAAAAATCATTCTCAAATACAATACAGGACCCACAACTCATTCACATCAACAGGTCAATCTAATTTGACCCCCCAACAACAGAAACATAATCACTCACTTAAATAGAGCAAATAAAATACAAATTTCAGACATGCCGACAAGAATTTCAAGCTATCTTAAGCACCAATTTCCTCTTCTTCCTCCTCCTCGTACTCCTCGTCATCAGCAGTTGCATCCTGGTATTGCTGGTACTCAGCTACCAGATCATTCATGTTACTCTCAGCCTCGGTAAATTCCATCTCATCCATACCCTCGCCAGTGTACCAGTGCAAGAAAGCTTTCCGCCTGAACATAGCTGTGAATTGCTCACTGACACGCCTGAACATCTCCTGGATTGAAGTTGAATTGCCAATGAAAGTGGATGCCATCTTAAGACCTCTAGGTGGGATGTCACAGACACTGGACTTAACGTTGTGGGGGATCCATTCAACGAAGTATGAAGAGTTCTTGTTCTGGACATTTATCATTTGTTCATCGACCTCTTTCGTGCTCATCTTACCACGGAACATGGCTGAAGCAGTTAGGTAGCGGCCATGACGTGGGTCGGCGGCACACATCATGTTCTTGGCATCCCACATTTGCTGGGTTAGTTCAGGCACGGTCAGAGCTCGGTATTGCTGTGATCCTCTTGATGTCAAGGGTGCAAATCCGACCATGAAGAAATGAAGGCGGGGGAATGGGATAAGGTTAACCGCAAGCTTTCGGAGGTCAGAGTTCAGCTGTCCAGGGAAGCGAAGGCAGCATGTGACACCACTCATGGTAGCAGAAATGAGGTGGTTAAGATCACCAACTGGTACATGGAAAAAAAAAACATGGTACCAGAGTCAGATCATGTTGCTTCAAAATATTAGAACTAAGTACAGGCGGTTAATTTTTTGGCAACCACCACTGAGAACGACTAGGGAGCAGCCAACTTAGAACTAAGCATTTTATTATTGTTGCCCTTCCCAACATTCATTTTCAATTTTTATGGAGGAAAAGCTAAATGGTTCCTTTAATTAATACCAGATTTAACATCTTTAAATTATGTTTTTCAGTTCAAGGAGAGCATTTTCAATTAACTTACAAGTGGGGGTAGCGAGCTTGAGAGTGCGGAAGCAGATGTCATACAAAGCTTCATTGTCCAAAACCATACATTCATCGGCGTTTTCCACGAGCTGGTGGACAGAAAGGGTGGCGTTGTATGGCTCAACAACAGTGTCAGATACCTTAGGAGAAGGGAAAACAGAAAATGTCAACATCATGCGGTCAGGATACTCCTCCCGGATTTTGGAGATAAGAAGAGTTCCCATGCCAGAACCAGTGCCTCCACCCAATGAATGGCAAACTTGAAATCCTGTTCCACCAAATATATTAAATGAAGCTTGAAACAGGCAGGAAAACTCAAACTGTAGCATCAATAAGCAAGGACAGCTCGAAACCATAATAACAATAATAGCACAGCAATATGACCATACATTAAGAGGAACACAAAAAATTGCTAGCAAAAACCACAATCATGAGAAAGACAGAAACTAAACTTCCAACTGAGAGCGTCAAACCACACTTGAGTATATAAAGAACATTTGAGCAACTTCACGTACAGGAACATAATTTTCTCGTTATCTGTTCTCAGAAGTGAAAATCGAAAACACAAGTTTCCAGCTGAAAAAATTCAGAACTAGCATAGCATATGGAGCAGTCAGCTGAAGCAGAAAACAGGATTCAGTACAGCATTACAGCTTAAAAGCCATTGAAAACCACGAAAGCACAAAAGACATGGAGGCACCAGCATAAAGCATCAAAACTTTACCCCTGAATATCCAATCCAAGTATGTTTAAAGATCCAGCAAATTTCCCAGGAAAACTAAACATGATGATAAAGAAAAGCCCCACATTTTCATTTAATAAAATATCAACAGCAAATTTCGCAAACCAAGAAAAACCTCTATAAACCTGAATCGAATGTCAGATCCAATCAAACCCGTCAACGTTCTCACAAAGCAATCAAAACCCATGAAGATCCAATCAAAAGAAAGAAAACCCGTTATTCAAAACATCACAAAAACACCGAACAAGGAAATATTAAGACAATTTACCTTGCAAGCAATCACAATTCTCAGCTTCTTTCCTGACAACATCAAGAACAGAGTCAATCAATTCAGCTCCTTCAGTATAATGCCCTTTAGCCCAGTTATTACCCGCACCAGATTGGCCAAAAACAAAGTTATCAGGCCTAAAAATCTGTCCATAAGGACCAGATCTGAGTGAATCCATAGTACCAGGTTCAAGATCCATAAGAACAGCACGTGGAACATATCTTCCACCACTTGCTTCATTGTAATACACATTGATTCTCTCCAATTGAAGATCCGAGTCTCCACTGTATTTCCCTGTTTGATCAATCCCATGTTCATCACAGATCACCTCCCAAAACTTGGCCCCAATTTGGTTCCCACATTGACCTCCTTGAATGTGAAGAATTTCTCTCATTTTGGCAACAAAGTTTGGACCTTTTTCAGGTTTCAGAAATAGGGTTTTGGTGTTCTTGGTGGATCTTAAGGGGAGAGGGGATTGAGGAGGAAGGAATGGGAAAGGAGGATATAAAGGAGGGTTCTTCGTGTCTTTGCCTTTGGGTTGATTTTATTGGTTGCTTTTTCGAGAACCTTTTTAAGAAAAAAAATCCGTTGTTTGTTTGTTGCAAGTGAGTTGTAAACTTGTAATGTAGGTCTTATTATGGAAGGAATCTCTTGATATTTGGGGGTTTTGGCTTCCAAGTTTATCCCTTTAGAAGTCTAGACATATCATGGCAGCAACTATTTTGGATAATGTTGTCTTTAATCTTTATTTTAATGAAGGATGTTTTTTTAAGACAAGGTTAGTCATTGTTAATTTGATTGATTGATTCTTGTAATACTTAAGAGTTTTTAATTTAGGAATGATTGATGATATATATACATAGCTGATTCATGGTAATTAGGTTATAATTTGAAATTAAAAGTTTAATAAATATTAAAATAATAAACTTCCCCATGAATATTACAATAAGGATATTGTTTATGGGATTGATGTTTTGCATGTTAAAAAATATTTGGAAATGTTGTTGTACTTTTATTTTTAAAAATTTTAATTTTTTATATATTTTTAAATTGTTTTAATGCTGATTTTAATAATAATTTTTTTTAAAAAAAATTATTTTAATATATTTTAATATAAAAACACTTTAAAAAATAAATACAAATAAAATACTTCCACGCATGTTAGTAGGTTAAAATTATTATTATTATTATTATTTTTATTTTTTTTTGAGGAGGTAACACGTGATACTGAAAGCAATGATTTCTTATGAAGAGAATCTTTTTAAAGTGAATGTTGACATATGAATCCCATTTGTACCTCTTTTTGTTTACATAAATCTAACTTGTACTTTCGAGTTATTATCTTTAAATGTAGTCTTCTGGAACTCAAACACACTAGGGCCATGTTTGTTTCTAGGAATTCACTTTCCTGGAAACCATTTTCCTCACTTTCCCATGTTTGGCAAATACATAGAAAGTGAGTCAAAGGAAAGTAAATTCTGGTCAAAGGAAATGTTAACATTAATCTCAGGAAAGTGTTTTCCGGTTTTTTATTCTTGGAAAACACTTTCCTGAGCCTGCGTTCTCGTGCTTTTGTAACTGTTCATGTTAATTGCACTGTTCAATGAACAGTGCAATTAACATGAACAGTGCACTTACGTATATTGTTTACTAAAAAATAGTGAACAGTGCAGTTCTCTTGCACTGTTCACTTGCTTGCGGAACTCTTTTTTTTTTTTTTTTTTAACATTTTAAAAAAAATAGTTTAGATTAAATTTTATACCTTAATATTTTATTCAATTTTATTACATGCTAAAAATATTATTAAAGTTATAGTTTTTGTCGGATGTATTTCATATGTAATGAAATTATAAATGGTTTCATGGAATAGTAAAAAATATTTTACAACCTTATTTCGTATGTAATGGAATTATAAATGGTTTCATGATATATATAGTTATATTTTATAAAATAAGCTATGTATGAATATAGGATATAATAAAAAAAAATTAATCATTATACATTTTAGATTTCATTTTTTTTTATTGTAAGTGATTAAATATTTTATATATATTAGATAAATTTTTTTAAAAAATAATTTATTAATAAATTATTTTCCAGTTCATTTTCCATAATACAACCAAACACTGGAAAGTGTTTTCCATAACACTACCAAACATCGGAAAATACTTTCCCGGAATTCACTTTCCAAGAATTCACTTTCCCCGGAATTCATTTTCCAAAAGATATGTTTTCAGGGGTGTTTTAACTGGACTTTTTTCAAATTTTAAATTATTTTGTTTTGTTTTAAATTATTTTTTTATATTTTTAATATATTAATATTAAAAAAATTAAAAATATATATTATTTTAAATATATTTTCAAATAAAAAATATTTTAAAAAGTAATTATTATAACTCTCTCTTAAACACTCTTTTAATCAACTAACCTAACCATTATTTTTTAGTTTTTTTATTAACATAATATTTTTTTTATTTTGGTTCATTGGATGAACCTTTTAATTTATTTGTGATCTGAACTCTACTCCATGTCAACTCCTCAGGTTTTAAAATAATTATAGATATAAAAATTCCCATAGTTTCCTCTGTAATCTATAGGGCAAATGAAAAAAAACATATTGTGAGTGGGCAAACATAAACTCTAAGCAATGAAGTAAACTAATATAATTATGCTGAAACTTTGTCAATTCACTTTTTTATATATTAGGATAAAAACTGGTTCAAGACTGGTTTGACTCAGTTTTTTTTTTTTTTAATTTAGTTCGATTTTTCTAGTTTTGGCTCAGTTTTTTCAGTTTTGGATTCAGTTCGATTTTTTTTTATTTTAGACTTATAAAACCGAAACCAAATCGGTCAGTTTTTTCAAAATTTTAATTAATTTTTTTTTATAATTTGATTTTTTATAATTATTTTTTTTTCTAATTTTCTCCATTTAATCGATTTTACTCACCCTTGCAATTTATTGCCTCGTCCTTTCAGTTTTTGGGAAAGATAAATCCAAAGACATCTCTCACTTGTCACAGCTGTGGTCACTGGCCAAAGAGGCCATACTTCCTTATTTCTCACTTTCTCAAGCTTTCAATGCTTCAATCTCAATCAAGAAGGCTTTATATTAATCACTCACCGAGAAACAATGAAGAATCCAGGCAACCCCACCACTCCATGAGATCAAGCTTGCTTGGAGAGAGCAGAGCAAGGCAGCACCGAGAAGAAATCATTCGATCTGCAAAAATAGCAAAAAAAAACACAATTGAGCAAATTCATGCCATGGTGTGAGGACATGGATAGAACTTTTTCTGATATTGCTCGGAAAGCTTGGTTGGGCCTAGTAGTTTATAATGGCCCAATACACAGATTCTGCTGGATTATGGTGTAATGTTCTTCAAGAATGACTGATTTGGGCCAAATCCCAGGTAAAAGATGATGAACAAGAATAAGTTGGGTAGCATTTATCAATGAACTGGGCCTGGGCTAGGCGATAGAGCCTTAGGATGGTAGATGAAAATCTCAGGTCAGCTCCTACAGCTGCTGTGAGGTTCAATCTTTCCTCGAAGAAATTTGAGAGAAGTGCTAGAACATTAGCAATTTATCATCAATAAGCAGTGCATCTATAGCACATGCCATGAGTTTCATGTCCACTAATTTAATTTACAAAATAACCTGATTAAACCTGGATTTTATTCCAACATTACTGGCTTTGAATAATTTGTTTCAGGATTCTTTGTATTTTTTTTTATTCACAGTTATAAAATTCAACTCGAAAATTAATTTGATCATTTATTAATCTAGAACCTAATTTAAGACCGATTCAAGACCGGGTTTTTTTTTATTTGTTTCTAGTTTAAAAAACAAATAACATTTTTGTTTTCTAATCTAAAACAACTCGGATTAAATGACAATTCATAAATAAACACAAACAACATATAATTTGAATCAGTGTTGCATTACCATTCCATGTTTAATTGTATTTCTTGAGAAGCAACAGTAGAAGAGGTGCACGTTGAAAAACACAATGTCAAACACATTTTACAAGACCGATTTAAGATAGGTTTTTTTTTTTTTTTTTTTATATACCACCATTGTTCAATTAAAAAAAACAGATGATTTTTCTGTTTTCTAACCTAAAATAACTTGGATTAACCCGAGAATTCATAAATCATGGCAAACGACATCATTACAGTGTTATATTACCATTTCATGTTTAATTGCATATCTTGAGAAGCAACCGGTGGAAGAGGAGCAAGCTCCACAGCTCCACACCATTGAAACCAGATGAGTTTCGAAGAGCACGTTTTAGTACAGAGAAAGCAAGCAAAAGGAGCAGAAGGGAGGGAGTCAAGCATAATGAAAACCATGTGCTTCTTCTCATTTTAACTTCGGTTTCACGCTTGCGTCTTTTGTATTCTTTTTTATATATAATAAATAAATAAACCCCACTACTGCTAGACTGCCTTCATAAGTGACTGGGGCATGCCTTGTCTCTCCCACCTTCCCTCATTCTCCCTCGAGCGTGTGCCCGTCTCCCATTACTCGGCATTTGCCATGTACTTTTCCACTTTTGTCCCCATGTTTATGTACTATTTACAAAGACCCTAAATCCCCTGCGAGTTTCATTGAATCTCAACGCGGTCTCTGGAATGTTTTTTATTTTAATAAAAAATTAGAAACCTTGAGGGATGAGGTGTTTATATATTTTTAAATTTTTTTACGGGGTGCTTATATAAAATTTTCCAACAATTTTACTTCTAAAATCCATAAAATTTAAAAATGTTAATTAAGGATTTTCTTAAATTTTCACAAGTTTCTTAACAACAAAAATAGTTATTTGCCCTTAATCAAAAGATTGTTGAGCTGCTAGGTAAGGGTTTTTTGGGTTTTTAAACTAAGCTTGAAAAGATAAAAAATAAGCTTTACATTTAAAGGATATTTTTGTATTTTCACATAAGTATTTTAAATTTTTTTAATAGAAAAGTTGGTGGCACGTGTTGACATACTCCAACAAGTGGGTGACGTCTGCTTTATTTAGACGGGCATGTATGATGTCACTTTGGTGGTTCAAAATTAGATTTTCATTATTTTTCCTAGATTCGCACCACCATGACCTTTTCTATGTGGAGTAACGCGCGACAACTTACAATGATTGGATTGTCATAGGTTGTCGTTTGATTTTTCCCCATGTTCTTTTTTTTCTCTTGACGGGTGGAATGTCTCATTATATCCTTATTACAAATTAGGTGGCAGGTTCAAATTTTTTAAAACCCGATCAAACCGACCCAAATTCATATACTTTATACTATTTTTATTTTTATATTGACAATTTATGGAATCAAATATTTATTTTTATTTTATTTACAAATGTTTTAGCTTTAAAATTATTGTTGGTGGGCTTTTCTATTAGATCTCTTTTTAGGTAAAAATAAATGATTTGTCTTTTTGTTGAAGGAAAATGAAAGATAACTAGAATTTAATGATAATGAAAGATATATAAATTAGATTAGGGGGTGTTATGGTACCTACATTAGATGTTAAAGGTCTCCTTCTAAATGTGAACTCGGGAAAAACAACAATACAAATCTAATCCATGAATATATATAATATCCATATAAAAAAGTAGCTTTTCGTATCTTTTAATATCCACGATCCTAATTTTATATTGCAAAAAAACTGCCAAAATCCTTAAATCTAAAAACATTAAATTAATTAAATTTATAATTTTAAAATATAAAAAATTAAATTAAATATAATTACAGAACCAAATCCCATCCAAATAAATCGAACCCCACTGTAAGTCTGTATCTATCAACTCCCTTCTAAAATCCAAAAAATTCCCGCTTTTTTCTGTCTCGTTATTGGTTTTGCACCAATGATTCTAATCAAAATGGGATTTGGGTCCCATTTAGGAAATATCCTAGCATGGATCCATTGATTGGAACTAGTCGTGTTAAACGTGGATTAGATCTTCACCTATTGGGGCGGCTTTGATTGATTGATGGCCAAGAATGCTGGGTTCCATAATTTATAATTCTTGGATTCATTGCATTGTTTAAGGTCTAGTGGTAGTTTTTTTTTTTATTTTTTTATTTAAATTAATATTTTTTAATATTTTAAAGTCATTTTAATATACAAATATCAAAAATATATATATTTTAATATTATTTTAATATATTTTAAAATAAAAAATTCTTTAAAAAATAACCACAACACAACATCAATATCAAAGACCTTCTTAATCTTTTCTTAATAGAATACAATCATGGCCCTATGGGAGGAGTGCGTTTTATACCTTTTTCTTAAACACTTTCTCCTGAATTGATTATCTCTACTAGCACAAATGATGCTTATGCTCAAATTTATAACTCCATCATGGTATTCATGCTTCAAGTTTTGAAGGTTATCCTGCCAAATTAAATTTTTTTAAAATTATTTATTTGAAAGTATAATTATAAGTGTTTTTTAAAGTATTTTTATGCTAAAAATACATCAAAATGATATTTTTTATTTTTTTAAATTAGCGCGTCAAAACAATCTAAAACATAAAAAAATAATTTCATAAAAAAAAATTAAATTTATTAAAAATACAAGGTTAGCTCCCGCATTTCAAAACCCATTTTTTTTTTTTGTATCATGTACAAAGTCTAATAAGTCCTGCCTTACATCACCACAGAAGTTATTCCCTTTTCAAATTCCTAATTTTAGACCCGTCTTTCTAAGATTTGAACCTCTAAAACTTTTTAATAGAATTTTAATAAGTCTCAATTTGACTTTTCTTTTTACTGGACATGCACATGTTTGGTATTACTCGTGTGTTTTAAAAATATATTTATATTAAAAAAATTATTAAATTAATATTTTTTTAATTATTTTTAATGTACTAATATTAAAAATAAAAATAATTATAAAAATTTTTTTTTGATATATTTTAAAATAAAAATATCATACACAACAATACAAAACACGCTCTAAACAACCAAAATCAATTATTAAAAAAAAATAAACAATAAATGGTAACCTGTCAAAGCACTTTTTTTTTAAAAAAAAGTTATAAAAATAGATAAACAATGAATTTCAAGCAAGGAGTTACAAAAATTAACTGAATTTAGCAAATAACTACCACCCATCATAAGGTTTGAGTTAACCCAAGCTTATTAAAAAAATAACTTATAAATAGAATTACAAAAATAACTTAAATTTAGCAAATAACCACCAACAATCATAATATTTGAGTCATTAATTAAGCTAGTTAACCCATATTTATTAAAAAATAAATAAACAAAACAATGTTGTTTGGGATAATTTTTTTTTATTTTAAAAAATAACATTGTTTTGAATAAAAATTCAAATAAAAATCAATGAAGTTATTCAAAAACAAAATTGATTTAAATTAGATATCAAATCGACAAGTTATCAATTAATCCAAATCTAAATAGATAGAAAACTAAGTTTGATTAACTTGATCAAAGGGTATAATAACTTCTATTTCTAAAATTTTTTCAAAAAAAAAAATATATTTTTTAAAAATATCAAATTAATATAAAAAATTAAAAAATATATTTTTTAAATAAAAATATTTCTAAAAATACCTCATAACCTATTTGGGAGTGCGGTTGAGGTTGTTTTTCAAAGTATTTTTTATGCTGAAATATATTAAAATAATATTTTTTATTTTTTAAAAATTATTTTTAAGATTAGTATATTAAAATATATAAAAAATAATTATTTTTAATAAAAATAAAATAGAAGTTTTATGGAACGCGGTTTCTACCGCGTTCCCAGCGGTACAGACCGCTTGTCGAGCTTTATTCTCCCCTTTAGCAGCCTCTTATTGCACGTAAATGCAAAGTACAAAGTTACAAACCCTCAGAAACTCCAAAATCACCGCTCATGGAACGACACAAAAGATAGCAAAACAGAAACAAATCCTTGAAGTTCAACAAAGCTTTGATGTTCAACAAATCCAACAGTTAACACGCGCCAGCACAGTAATTTCTTAACATTTTCCACCGCATTTCCTCACTAACCTTTTCTCTCTCTTGCTTTTGTCTCTCTTGTAGTTATAACTTATAATCCCCTGGGTTTCTTTCCCTTGTTCAGAAAAATAAAGGCTTTCATAGGATGCTTGTAAGAGAACTAGAACACACTTATTCTCTTCGAATTCTTCACTTTTAGTGAAAATCTTCATCTGGACATCCTTCAAAATCCAATCTTTTCTAACCCCAACATGCCTTTGCCATGGAAAAAGACCAGAGTTTCAAGATTTTCACGTCTTGTGGCAGATCTTCAGTCACCAAAAAGAGGGAATTCTCTTGTTGTTGAGACTGGTTTCCCTACTTCTCTTATTGATCTCTTTCACAAGAACCGTGAAAGGTTAAAGAAACCAACTGCCAAGAAGAAAAAGAGGAGACAACAGCAGTTGCAAGAGGTGGAGGAGGAACTTGTAATCTCTGATCCAATTCCTTTATCAAGTTCTCGAGACTTGGTGGATGCACCAGAGCCTATTCAGAATTTGGAGAATGCGGAAAGTTTTGATGCTTGTGAATTGGTGAGTCAGTTATTGCCTGTTGTTGAAGTTGTTGATGATGTTGATAATGTTACGGTTACTGATAAGAAATGTTGGGATGAGAAAGAGAAACGTTTGTTATTTGTGGTTTTGAAGATGTTTTTGGTGTTGGTTTTGGGTTTAAGTACTAAAGGGCTTGTTGTTGGGATAACAATGTCTGCTTTTGTGCTTATTTTTCTTGAATATGTGGGGAAACATGTGTTATGTTTCTTGAAACTATGTTTGAGTGTAGAGCTAGTCTTGCAACCTTTTGTCGAAAGGGTTTCTTCAGCATTTTTTATGTTGAAAAGGGTAAGGAAATGTGAAGATTCGAGTAAAGGATTGATCATTCAAGAAATAGATCAAGAAGAAGCTGTTAGTGAGGTTGATTCATGTGATTTGATTGAGACTCTTGAAATGAAGTCTTCTGTTGAGGAAATTCAAGCTGTAGAATTTAATTTTGATATGATTGTGCCAGTCGAAGAAAATAGGGGAGCCGAATCAAGAATGGATTTACTCAGTTGTGATGGGAAAAAGATGAGGATAGTGGAGATAGAGGAATATAGAAGTGGAGTTTTGGTATGTGAAAAAGAGGAGAGCCGAAACTCTAAGATCAGAAGAAAGATTATACAGAAATTAGTGCCCAAGAAGTTGCGCGCTGTAAAGAAGGCAAAGAAGAATGATGATAAGGAACCAGATTTTGGTAGTGAATCATCTAGTTGTTGGGGAGACGATGAGGGGAGAATTGAAGGGCGAGAAGATGGTGATAAACAAGGGTTTGAAAACAAAGGCAAAGCTTTGCTACCAGAGTTGCTAGAAGAAGAAGAAGAAGAAGAGGGAATAAATGAGAGACAAGGAAAAGAACCCTATCAGGGAATTTCTAGTTCTAGCACTGGATGGCAGGCTAAAATGGAAGTGGTTGTTGTCGAAAAGGGGAAAACCGAAAAAAAAGGCAGTTCAGATTACCTGATTCTCTTTTTTGTTGCGCTTGCTGGACTTGTAGGAGGTCGGAGTCTATCCCTTGTGCTTACACTTGCATCATGTTTGATGATAAAATTGATTGCAAGATATAGATGTGTAAATGAGCCTATGAATAGGTCCCCTGCTTCAATTTCAAGCTAGGATCTTTGGTGATCTTTTGTTCAAAAAGGGTCTTTCTTGTTTTTTACAATTTATTTTAGCAGTTTTTGCTTCTGGGGAAAGTGTTCTTCAAGCGTTAAAACTGTATCAAAAATGCTCAGTCTGGTGAGTAATTACAACCTTTTTGTTGGGATTCCAACTTGAGGTGTTGTATCCTGAACTGTAAATTTACAGACACATAATCAAGATTCAAATACTTTCAATGCTTAATTTTTGGAAATTTTCTGCTTACATATCTTGGTTTTATTTCAGTTTAAGAAGCTTCATCAGGTCTGTAATTTTAGCTCTGTCAACTGCTAGTAGACCAATAGAAATGTTCAGCTCAGGTGCATTAAGCATTATCTATACTGCAAAAGAACTGTCAAATGCACGTGTTTGAGGTGGTTCAACGTTTCTGTGAACACTTTCAGCCATATTTAGTCGTCTTCAGCTTTAGAATTACCAGTTGCTCTTGTAGATTCACAATGTGTTGCAATCTGGTAGAAGGTAAGGACTGAAGTTATAAACATCAGTTTTTCTTCAACGAAATGTCCTGCTTCTACACTCCGTATCCACATGAAAACTTAAATCTATTGCTTAAATACAGGGAAAGAATGGAGTTATGTTCTTCCATCTATCAACCACTCAATGCAAGTTACATTTACAACTTCACATCATGGTTTTACATCCACAAAACTCATGCCAGGCGCCTTTCTTGTGTCAAATTCTTTTATGAATTTTCTAGTCTCTGCAACCTGAGTCCATTGACCTGCCAGGGCATAGAAGTTGGATAGCAGGATACCAGTTTCATGGCTATTAGAACTCAACTTCGACATTTCTTTTGCAACCTTCTTTCCGAAATCAAATTCTGAATACTTCATGCAAGCACTCAGCAAAGTTTTATAAGCTATGAGCCTTTCCTCAGGTAGCAGCAACTGAATGAACTCTTCTGCCTGATGCAAAAGTCCCGCTCTACTTAGCAGATCAATTAGACAGCCAAAGTGCTCCATCTTCAGTTGCATTTTGTAATCACTGACCATACGTTTGAATAATTGGCAACCTTCTTTAACTAACCCAGAATGGATGCAAGCTGTTAACACTGAAACAAGCGTGGCTTCATTCGGCCTAATTCCTTGGTTTTCCATCCGATTAAAGATACTCAAAGCTTCATTACCATACCCATTGTTTGCAAGCCCTTCAATCATTGCAGTCCAAGTGAAAACATCTGTGTATTCCATCTTATAAAAGGTAACCAAGGCCTCCTCCACGCTCCCACACTTCGAATACATGTTAATCAGGGCTGTTTTCAGAAAAACATCCTGTCTTACATTGCTATTCCGGTTAATGAACCGATGAACAAGCCGGGCGCACTGCAGGTCCGATATGCTAGCACAAGCTAAAAGAACACTAACCATTGTATTTTCATCTGGTATCACCCCCTCACTATCCATTTTCTCGAAAAGGTCCAACGCCTCATTCGGACACTCTGCCTTAACATACGCATGAACCATCAAGTTCCACAAAACACGATCTTTATCAACAATCTCATCAAAGACATCGCGAGCCAAATCTATCAGCCCCATCTCAACATAAGCATTGATCAAAATCGTATACGAGACAACATCTCCTTCATGAACAAATTCATCAAACATTTTCGACGCTTCATCAATTTCTTTGCATTTAATGTAAAAATTCAACAGCGCATTATCCACATTCAAAAAACATCCAAACCCCACTTTTATTACATAGCCATGGACTGACCTTCCATACTCTAGACCCTCCATTTGTGCCTGTGCACAAGCTGCCAATACAATCACCAAACTGATCTTATCAGCTTTAACACATCCACACATCAACTTTTTGAACAAAACCATCACTTCAGTGAATGAATTATTGGTATTGTAAATGCCCATCAGAGAATTCCAGCTTGCAACATCTCTGTCAGGCATTCTATCAAACAGAAAGCAAGCATCAGTTGAGTTGCCGACAGAGCCATAAAAATGGACAAGAGCATTTTGGACATAAATGTCAGAATCTAGGCCAGTTTTTATCACATGGGTATGCACTTGTTTGCCATTAGAATCAGTAAACAAACGTGAACAGGCCTTGAGCAGACAAGGGTAGGTGTAGTTATCAGGTCTGGTTGAGCATGTTTTAATGAAGAAGTTGTAGACAAGAATGGCTTTGATGGGTGTGGTGGGGCTTCTAGAATAGGCTCTGATAAGGCAGTTCCATGTTGGGGTGGAATAAGTGAAGCCACTTGTGATGGTTTGGGTGAGGATTTGATCAAGAAATTTGATGTTAAGGGCTTTTGTTTTGAGGGACGAGAGAATTTTTGGCAAGTGATTGTAGCACATTAGGATATTGTGATTGGGTTTTGCTGTTGTTGGGATAGGATTATGACAGTAGAAAGGTTTGTCAAATAATTTAGTGGATCAGCATACTTAGTGGAGGTGTCTTGTTATAAATAAAGCTAAAACTTTCCCACACCCATTTGGCAATGACAATATGAATTTCAATAGTAATCCACGTAAGTGCTGGTTTTTTTTTTTAGCATTTAACTTTTTTTTTTGTTTATTGATTTGTTTTTTAAATTTAGTTTTTCTATGATATGTTTATGAGAATTTAAAGTAAATAATTTATTTTAATTTGTCTTTATATAATTATTGCAGTGTTAAAAAAATATCTCAATATCGAGTTGGATATAAAACAAATATCATAGAATTGTAATTGGTCTATTTTTTAAAAACTTTAGTTAAATAAAAAATAATATGTTATTAAACTTTATGGAGTCAATAACTCGATTTGCAAGTTTAATAAAATAACCTTGGTTACTCCTATTTGCTAGTTTAATTGGGTACTTTTTTTATTTATTTTTTAATTGAACTCGATTATGTTATCATCTATTTTTCTTTTTATTATATAGTTAAAAAAATAATTTTAAAAAAACATGTATTAAATTTTAGAAAAAAACATATTATTAAATTTTAGAAAGTTCATGAACCCGTTGACTTGTATGACGAGTTTAACTTTTATATATATATATATATATATATATAAATTCATTTTTTTTAATTTTATCATTTGATATTAGATTGATTGAGAATTGAGTTTCATGATTTGTTTTGTTTTGTTTTCTATGAAGTTATCATAGTCTTAAAAGAAAGTTTTGGTATTGCTTTGACGCTCGATTTTGTGATTGTCTTTTTTTCGTATCATATAGTTAAATAAATAATAGTTTAAAAGAAAAAAAACAAGTTATTAATCCAAATAGAATCTATTACCCGGTTTGCGGGTTTAATGTGTTGACCCTAGTTACTCAATTCACGGGTTTAGCGGGTTTATCCATCAAATCTGATATGTTTTTTTTTTAGTTTTTGATCCTTTAATTTTTCTAATTATTTTTTTAATTCACCCTTATTTAATATTGGATTGGTTGAGAAATGAAATTCATGGATTTATTTTTTTTTTCTATTTTTTATAGGGTTATCACTATTTCAAATAAATATCTTTGTTTAGGCTTGATGCTCGATTTTGAAAGCAGCTAATGTTATCATAAAATTAAATAAAAATAATTTATAAAAATAACAAAATTATTAAACCTATTGAAGTCCATGACTTAGGTTAGATAATAACCAAGATCATCCAATCTGGCATCTTAATATAAAAAAAAATATTATTTTAAAGTTTTTTTAAAAAATTATGCCATATTTTTACTTTTTAATGAATTAATTAAGTTGAATAATTAATTTTGAATTAGCTCTTATATGATTTAATTTAAAATTTGAACTAAATAAGAATTCGGATTAATAGGTTTCAAAGTCAAATAGCTGGATTGGATTTAATGTGTGTGTGTCTATATATATATATATATATATATATATATATATATATATATAAAAGAAATACTTCATGCTCAATATTTTTTTTTTTAAGTTTAAAAGAAAATAGGATGAACTCGCAGCAGAGCACGACAAATATACTAGCATTTTTTAAAGTCACTGCTATTTCAATAATTCACTTCGGATTCTCATTTCTACCACAAAAAAGAACAAGATGGTGGCGGCGGTGGGTCAGGTTTGAATCAAAATAAAATAATTTATTGCATTTATTGTATTTATATCTTTTATCTTGAAATAATAACCAATTACCATCTGCTGCAAGGATGGAGACGAAAACAAAAAGATAAATATGTATATGAAATGATTTTAGAGTGAAAATTTGTCCTAGCTAGCTCTATGTTCTTCTCCGTCTGCAAAATGATAAGGTTTATTCTTTCAACTGTTCATGGCCATTTGAACAGTTGGATTAATTGGACCTTGAGGAATGAAGTTGCCTTTCAATCAGGAATGGCTGATTGGTCTCTTGTTTTCTCATTTATATTACGGCAAAGCTTAGTATATGACTGGAAGAAATTCTTGCAGACTTCCATTTTGGCAATCCAAGTCAGAAGGCAGCAGTATCTAAGCAAACTTCAAATTCTGGCGAACTTTGTGGAAATCTTGCAAACATTTTGCAAATAAATTATATAAATAATAAAAAATAGAATAAAACGAGGACTAGACGAACATAATGGTAAGAAAGGAGGAGATCTTCTTCAGTTCAGGATCCATGACAGTCTAGAATTGAGCTTGAAGTTTCTCAACTACGGACTTGTCCGCCTGGAAAGCCTTGGCTAGAACATCATTTGGAATGCTTGGAGTAGATCCAAATAGGGTTTTAGCAACGAGAAGAACACCGGTGTTCTGGCTGCTCAGGGAAGAGATCGAGAACAAGTCCAATTGGAAACACGAACACATCACCCTTTTCAAGGGCATTTGATGTGTTTCCTGGAATATGGAGGCCGCTGAAGGAGAAGTGGTTGGCCTGTACCATCTTTGAGTCCAAGCAAGCTAGGCCATTAACTCTTGCTGCATGCCAAGAAAAACGTATGATCCTGTGTATATCAGTACAATCCTGACCTGAGCTAGTAGGATCAGCAACGCAGAAATCTTGCAATGGACTAGGCTCAAAGGAAGCGACCATGGAAAAGGAAATGGCTATGAAAGTTGAAATAACCAAAATGCGATTAGCCATTTTGATTCTTCGGAGTATTGTTCGAGAGAAACTGATAAACTAGAACTGATGAAGTAAGTTTTTGATTGGAAGTTATGGTTACATGAACTCTTATTTATAGTGATTGTAGAGTTGCAGATAGCGCCATGAGAATTAAAGTCTGGATCCAGAACTCATGAATCAGTCTATGAAGATATTAGCTACTACGCGATTTCTTCATGTGTTGAAAGAGTCTGCTATCTTCAATTCAATCTGAATATTTTAACTAGAAGTAAATGTTTTTCTTCCAGATTTCTTGTTTTCTGACAGGATGCTCAATATAATATGGGACTCTTCAAAACACTATTATAGTATGTGTTACACATGTGAGTCCAAATTCTGATGCCTCCCCGTCCATGGAAAATGGAAAATAATAAGCTGGAGTACTGCCATGGAGTCCTTGTTCTGTGAATCTAAGCATGGTTTGATGTTGTCAAACGGTGCTAAAAACAATTCGACAGGCTTCATAGCAACTCTATTATGCTGCTACTGGTATGGATTTTTCACAGGCAAGTCTTGCTCGATGAACCAGGGAAAGGAACTGCCATGGACAAAAGAGCTTTTTGCAAGTGATTGTTGCACATCAGGATATTGTGATTGAATTTTGCTGTTGTTGGGATAGGATTATGACAGCAGAAAGGGATGATTTAGTGGATCAGCAAGCTTAGTGGAGGTGTCTTGTTTTTCAAAGTCACTGCTCTTTCAATAATTCACTTCGGAATCTCATTTCCGGCAAAAAAAAGATGATGTTGGGTCCAAGTTGGCCATAACTATAACAAAATATACTGAAACCGAAGAGATAGAAACACTTGTTTTGCTGTGGATTCCAACAATAAAATATTTGTTTTTCCACTCTGTCTAATCAAATGTAGTCTTATTTAGATAGGTCCCAGGGTTTTTTTTTTTTTATTTTATTTTTTATTTTATTATTTTTTATGAACAATAAAAATACTAAAAAGACCTTGAAACCAAAAGATTATAAATCTTTGGTACAGGGGTGTTGTCAGTTTTTTCAACTTTAGTGTACAAGTGAATTATTAAAATGCCCTTTAAATCACAATACCAAAGCTCAAGGGTTACTAATGTATTTTCAAATTGTTTTTTTGTCAAGGATATTGTCATATTTAACCATAATAAAATAATAATTAATTTTAAAAAGTTGGTGGTGCAGAATTTACACGCCTAAGCGCGTGGGAGGCACCCATGTATTTTAGACGGCGTGTACAACATCTTTCAATTGTTTGAATTACCCAATCGCCGTGTAGTTAGATATATTGTCGCATCTTCTTTCATCTAGTGCGGCGCGTGTCTTTAATAGTAGGGTGGCTTATTGTTGGTGGATCTTTTTTTTTTTTTTTTTTTTTCTCTCCTCCCACAAAAAATATAAATTGGTTTTCTTTATTTTTGGTATTTGTGTTATGATCTTTTTTTTCCTTAACTTTTTAATAAGAGTTTTATTTCCTTTCAATCTAGTTCTTCATTAACAATTTATGATATATTATAATTTTTAATTTGATATATATTTTTTTAATTTCTGATTTTTTTACTTGATTATTTTATAAAAGTTAATTTTTACAATTTCACTCTTTTATTCATAAAAGGTTGCACTAGATTTTCAATTTTTTTTTTGGTTTGTCTCTTGTCTTTCATTAAATTTTTGTATCTCTTTAGTCTTTCGTTGTCCACTTCCAAAAATTTTAAACGAAAATGGTGCATTACCTTTACCTGTGGTATTTTTATTTTTTAAAAGTGTAAAAGTATTTTTTAAATTTTTTTTTTATTTAAAAAGAAATGGAGTTGATATTTTTTTTAGAATTTTTTTAATTATTTTAATATACTGATATAAATTTTTTTTTAAATAATAATTATTTAATACCTTATCAATTAAAAAATCACTTTTAAAAATCATTATCATTATTTTACCAAACACGCACTCATTTTATTTTAATTTAATCCTTCATCAAGTATGCTATAAAATCATGATCTTTGCCATCAGGTCTTAAGCAGTGGTACATAACTAAATTGATATATTCATGTGAAATTCCTCTTCTTTCAATTAAGTGATGGCTTTCTAATATATCATGACTGTTAAAATAATATATTTATTTTATTTTATTTATTAAAAGTAGAATAATATTTTTACCTTAACCTATATATAAGCTCTTTGTATTTAGGTTAAAGTAAGAATTTTAAGACAAATCAATAGAGGAGAATTCTAGCCTCCTTCTCTTTCATGTCCATACTTATTTTTGTGTTAATTGAATTGTTTTAACATGGTATTAGAGCTAGCCTTATGGATTACAACAATAAATTTTTTTTTAGTGATATTTTGTCTTTCACTTCTATAATATTTAGTATTTCATCATTCCTTAAGATTTTGCAAGTTGGTATTTATGTTCTGTCTCTGCAATTATTTTGGTATTTCATCTTTTGCAATTTGGTATTTGAGTTCAATTTCTACAATTTGTGTTGTGTTTTGGAGTAATCTTATAATTTCGAGAAGAATTTGTTGAGTATCTGTGATATATGTTCAGTTTGTGCAATTTGGTACTTTGTCTTTCGTTGCTTTTGCGTTCTGGTTTTCCTTGTTTGTTAATTATAGCTATCGAAAGAGATAATTCGCTTCATTTTGTAAGTGTGAGGTTAGATGGAAAGAATTATTCATATTGGAGTTATATAATGAGAAATTTCCTTAAGGGTAAGAAGATGTAGGGGTATGTTAGTAGAACTTATGTGATACCTAAGAATATTGAGAAGGGGGATGTTGTTTTGATAGATATATGGGAAGCAAAAAATGCAAATATCATTACTTGGATCAACAATTCTATTGAGCACACATAGTTGGCGAAGTATGAGACAACAAAGAAGGCTTGGGATCATCTGCAAAGGTTATTCACACAATCAAATTTTGCAAAACAGTATCAATTAGAGAATGACATATGAGCTCTTCATCAAAAGAATATGAATATTCAAGAGTTTTATTATGCTATGACAGATCTTCGGGATTAATTGGCTCTTACATAATCGACATAATTAAAAACATGTAATGCCTATATTGAGCATAGAGAGCAGCAACGATTAGTACATTTTAAAGGACTTAGAGGTTCAATTCTGCGTCGTTCTCCACTATCTTCTATTGACTTTGTTGTCAATAAGTTATTGGTTGAAGAAATATGTCTTCAATTTTATTCTGAAAAAGAGAATTCTTTCTACTTCAAATCCTTCTATACTAGCAGCACCCTTTAAGCCATCCTCTAATCATCAAAATAAGCCTCACACAAGAGTTGGCTTCAATGAGTGCAGTTTCTGAAAGCAGAAAGGTCACTGGAAGGCTTAATGTCCCAAGTTGAAATAACAGAATCAAGTTTGGAAGCATGACAACCAGTCAAAATCTAATGCTCATAGACCACTTTAGGGTTATAAACAACCACACCACAATACTGCAGCAGTAGCTTCATCAAGCTTTATCACCGATCCTAATACTCTGGCTAATTCTAGAAGTTTCTCTCCTTACAACCATAAGCAATGTCTTTTTTTTTTTCTTTTCCATAGGTCAGTTGCCTCATAGCTCCTCAGGTATGTCACATTATGAATGGGTCTTAGATTCCGGTGATTCCCATCATATGTCTCTAGATTCCTCATCTTTTACCTCTGTGTCCCCTTCGTTCTTCATTCCTGTTATAATTGTTGATGACACTTTCATGCCTTTATCAGGTGTTGGTTATATTGTCACACTTCACTTGTCTCTTCCTAATGTTTATCTTATTCCAAACATCAAACTGAATCTTGCTTTCGTTGGTTAAATATGTGATTCTGGTGATTATTTAGTCATGTTTTCTGGTTTTTTTTGTTGTGTACAGGATTTGCAGTCTCAAAAGTTGATTGAGATAGGCTGTAGGGAGAATGAACTATATATTTTGGATGAGTTAAAAATGTCAGTTGTTGTTGTTGTCGTTGTTACTACTACTGTTGATTTGTCTTCCTTTCATTTAAGTCTTTCATCTTCTAGTTTTTATTTATGGCATTCCCGTCTAGGTCATATTTCGTCTTCTCATTTGAGATTTTTGACATCCACGGGAGCTTCAGGAAATTTAAAAACTTGTGATATTTTTTATTGTAGTGGATGTAAACTGATAAAATTTTTCGTTTTACCTTTTAATCGAAGTATTTATGTTTCTTCTTCACCTTTTGATTTGATTTATTCTGATGTATGGGGACCTTCTCTTATTGCCACAAAAAAAGGGTCTTGATATTATGTTTCATTTATTGATGATCATACTCGTTATTGTTGGGTTTATTTAATAAAACAACATTCTGAATTCTATGAGATATATATAGCCTTTCCAGCTCTTGTGAAAACTCAACATTCTATTGTAATCAAATGCTTTTATGTATGATTTGGATGGGGAATACACTTCTAATAAATTTTTTCAGTTGCTTGCCTTAGATGGAACCATTCACCAAACTTCATGTACAGATACTCCTGAACAAAATGGTGTTGCTGAAAGAAAACATAGGCACATTGTTGAAACTGCTCGTTCTTTTTTGTTGTATGCTTCTGTTCCTAGTGAGTTTTGGGGAGAAGTTGTCCTTACTGCTATATGTTTAACTAATACAATCCCATCTTCTCATAGTTCAGGTTTAACTATACTGCTATATGGGCATATCTCTATTTACTTCCTTTTTAACTTCTATTAATTTTCTCTCTGAGCCCTCTTCCTATAAAGAGGCAATTCTTGAGCCTCTTTGACAGCAAGTTATAGATGAGGAACTTTCTGCTTTGTATAAGACACATACTAAGACTTAGTTCCTCTACCTTCTGGTAAGAGTGTTGATGGTTGTCGTCAGGTGTATAAGATCAATACTAACTTTGATGGGTCTATTGAGCGATACAAAGCTAAGTTGGTTGCATTGCAAAAGTATTTTCTCAACAGGAACCGAAGTTAACATCAAGTATGGATTATAAAGAGACATTTTCCCCTGTTGCAAAAATAACTACTATTCGTACTCTTATTGTTGTAACTTCGGTTCGTTAATGGCAAATCTCACAACATGATGTTAAAAATGCCTTCTTGAATAGAGATCTTCAAGAAGAACTTTATATGGGGCCTCCTCCTAGTGTTTCACATGACTCTGGGTATGTTTGTAAGCTCAAGAAAACATTATATGGTTTCAAACAAGCACCTCATGCTTGGTTTGAGAAATTTTCTATTGTGATCTCATCTCTTGGATTTGTTTCTAGTAGTCATGATTCTGCTCTTTTTATTAAGAGCACTGATACATGTTGTATCATTTTGTCCTATATATTGATGACATGATTATTATTGATGATAACATTAATGGTATCTCAATTTTGAAGACAGAGTTGGCTAGACAGTTTGAAATGAAGGATTTGGGTTCTCTTCGATATTTCCTAGGTATTGGGGTAGCTTACTCACCCAGAAGTTACCTTTTTTATCAATCGAAATATGTTGCAGATATTCTTGAGTGGGCAAAACTTACTAGTACACTCTCATTGAAGTTAATGCAATGTATTCTTCTTTTGATGGTTTGTCTTTGACAAATCTTACTTTATATCGTACTATTGTTGGGAGCTTGGTATATCTTACCATTACTTGTCCAGATATTGCATATGTTGTTCATGTTGTTAGTCAGTTTGTTGCTTCTTCTACTACTATTCATTGGGCAATTGTTCTTCATATTTTATGAAATTTTCGAGGTACAGTTTTTCAGAGTCTTTTAGTTTTATCCACCTCTTCCTTGGAGCTGTATGCATACTTTAATGTTGATCATGGCAATGATCCCATAGATCGCAAATCGGTTACTGGTTTCTGTATCTTTTTAGGTGATTCTCTTATCTCTTGGAAGAGCAAGAACAATCTATTGTTTCTCAATCCTCAACCGAAGCAGAATAGCATGCTATGACATCTACGAATAAAGAGATTATTTGGTTACGTTGGTTACTTGCAGATATAGGAGTTTCATTTTCTCATCATACTCCTATGTATTGTGATAACCAGAGTTTTATTTAGATTGCTCACAACTCAATTTTTCATGAACAAACTAAGCACATTGAGATTGATTGTCATCTTACTCTTCATCATCTCAAGCATGACACCATTACTTTGCCTTTTGTTTCTTCTTCCTTGCATATTGCAGATTTCTTTACCAAGTTGCTTTCCATTTCTCGTTTTTGTTTTCTAGTTGGAAAACTCTTGATGCTTGTAGCTGCCGCATCATAAGTTTGAGGGGAGTTGTTAAATAATATATTTATCTTGTTTTATTTATTAAGGGTAGAATAATATTTTTAACTTAACATGTATATAAACTCTTTGTATTTAGGTTAAAGTAAGAACTTTAAGACAAATCAATGAAGATCTGATTTTTTTTTTTTGCTCTAAATAATTTTAGAATATGTGAATCTT
Source organism: Populus alba (assembly GCF_005239225.2). Classification (NCBI taxonomy): domain Eukaryota; kingdom Viridiplantae; phylum Streptophyta; class Magnoliopsida; order Malpighiales; family Salicaceae; genus Populus; species Populus alba. The sequence continues at coordinate 53,949,885 of NC_133284.1, read as the reverse complement.
TTCATAAATATAAATGATCTCTTCATATAGAATTTTTATGCGGGTTAATTTAGTGTATATATTTTATGACAAGTATCTACATATTAGTTTAAATATTCTTTATATCTCAGCTTATGAGAATTTTTGTTTTCTTTTATAAAGTAAAGAACATAATATGTATTAGTTTTTATGGCTCTAATAAATATCTAATATTTAAGAAAGAATTAACCAAGGAACATTTTAAAAACAATATTTTGATGCAATAAAAATTGTATAATCATAACAACTTTCATAATTTTTTTTTCTAAACATTTTTATTTCATGAATTTTATCTTTACTGTAGATTTATAAATTAAATATTAAATTTATTATTCTAATATTATATTATATGAATATTAAAGATAAATTAAGTTTTTTATTATTAATAAATATATATTATATAAATATAATAATATCATGTTTATCCAATCGACTGGTTATTGGTTATAGTGCATATTAAAGTGACGCCTTGATCTTCTCGAATTAGCTTCTCAACTACGGACACAACCACCCGGAAAGCTTTTCAAGTTGAATTCGGACTTTAATGCGTTTCTGTGAGTGCGAGGATAGTTTAAGATCATCTATGAACACACTATGGTTGATCAACCTGATGGTTTGGCTAATTCTGAAGAGAAGATTAATTAATCTGTCAGGTTATAATGTTTTCTGCTGGGAATTCTTCTTGTTCTACGGTTAACAGTTTGAGGGAATCTAGTAGTCTGAGGTGTTATGACAACGAGTCAAGTCTTGCTTCTCTTACACTCTTGGCATTTTAAAAATTCTATCAATGACAAAGCAGTATTTGTGTGGAATTACAGTGACCAAACATCAGTATCTGATCAAATTTGATCTGTTGAAAAACTTATGGAAATGCATGATAGTACAAGCATGTTGCGAGTAAATGATACAAATCGTTGAATACGAAAACGAAAGAAGACTAGACGAACATAATGGTAAGAAAGGAGGAAATCTTCTTCAGTTCAGGATCCATGACAGTCTAGAATTGAGCTTGAAGTTTCTCAACTACAGACTTGTCCACCTGGAAAGCCTTGGCTAGAATATCATTTGGAATGCTTGGAGTAGATCCAAATAGGGTATTAGCAACGAGAAGAACACCGGTGTTTTGGCTGCTCAAGGAAGAGATCGAGAACAAGTCCAATTGGAAACACAAACACATCACCCTTTTCAAGGACCTTGGTGATGAGCCTGTTATCAGGGTTAGAAGTCACGAAGCCAACAAGGAGTCTGCCTTCTAAGACGGTGAGAATCTCAGTAGCCCGAGGGTGTGAGTGAGGAGGGATCAGGCCCCATGGTGCATAGTCAATGCGGGCCATCGAGATTCCAAAATGTGGCTTGCCATTAATTTTGATCCTCTGTGTTATTACCAGCAAGAAACTGATAAACTATCAACGTGGTGATGGAAGCTTATTGCTACAAGAACCCTTATATATAGTGAAGGTAGAATTATGTATAAGAATCAGTCTTCCAAGGAATTAGCTGCCGCCCAGAGTCTATAAATGTTGAAAGTGTCTGTCATCTTCAGTTCAAGCCAATACCGCGAGACTCTTTCATGTCCTGATGCTGTTGTCTTACTCCTAATTAATAGCCTCATATCTTATGTGACTTTTGGGTATTATTACTAATTTAATTTGTTGACTTGATCAATCTACTAAGTTGGCTTAACACTTCAGTATATCCATACTTCTATAAAAACAAATATGAAAATTAATGATGGATTAATGGTTTTGTATCCCTATTTTGGACATAAGCTGTTGTCTGAGAGAGAATCTGAGTTTGGTTTGACAAATCTTGTCATTGTTTTCTCTGTTGGATTTATTAGCCCCTGGCAGCCAGCTTTTGCTTCCTCTTCTAGATTGGCAGCAAAATAGCGGCAAAGCAAATATTTATGCTTAAATACACATTATCTTTGACCTGGTAATCTGCAAATATAACTGTGCAAAAATAGAGAGAGAATTTTGCAGATTGTTCAACAGACTTCACTTGAGGCATGCCCCCAAGCAGCCTCACTAACTACGGAACAGTGATTTTTGGAAATCAACTGTGATTTTATTAGTCTAATTCAATAGTGTTCATGCAAGGAAGCATGCAGGGAAAGGGCTAAAGTCTCCTGAGCATGTTAGACTTTTTGGAACTGTTTCATATTTGGCTGCTCTCATGATCGGGAATAACCCAGATTGCATGGAAAAGAAGAGATTCACCTTGACATAAAATTGAAGGCCTCCATCAATATTCTTAATATTGAAGGATTCTTGAAGAGTGGAACATTGTTTTGACGCATGTAGTCAAAACAAATTGTTGGTTATTCTTTTGTTGACATGTAGAACAGTTCAGTTTCAATCACAGCAAAATTTATAGGAGATTGAAAGGTATATATGTTTAATCAACTTCATACTTCCGCTCACGAATATATGTTATTCTTCATGGCACAAATGTGATAATTCTAGACAATTTCCAGTAGAACTAACACTTTAGGATCGAAACTTTGAGAAGATGTCTTGGATATACCACTTTGCAATGTGCTTATGAGATTCCTGGGTCATATGGAGTCCATCCCAGGAGATGTACTTTCGAGGATCTGAACATGACTGAACACCCTGAGTTCCACACTTCTTTCTGTGATCAAAATTATATTCACCTCCGGTGCCGCAACAAGCCACCAGCACAGATTCGAACCCTAAGTATTGAAAATTCAAGAGGTAAATATTACATTATTACATTTATTTCTCAATGATCCACATGTCTTTGTATACTTACCAAGTTTCTGGTGATTATCCAAAACTGATTGCATGGCAGTATAATAATCACCAATCAATATGTGCACATCAGGGTGTTCCTTTCTCAGTCTTGAAATGGCTTCTCGGAGAAGATCATTGTGATACTTAATGAAGTCATTGTAATCTTTCAGACAACCGAATTGATCGCGAGCATCGGAAGAATTCGAGCGCATTGCAAGCAAACTCGGTGCGCAACCTACGTGCAAGTATCCGGTGACAAGCACTTGAGTCGCCCCATAACCGATGATTTTCTGTATAGCATATCAACAACGTAGTAAAAAACATCAATAAAAGAATCAAACATTAGGATCAGAAGAGAATAAATATGATTAAACAGACTTATTCTACCATGATGATGCAGCAGGTTAATTAACTTACTCTTACACCTTCTTCATTGGCTTTTATAACTTGAGACACAAGATCCATCTTCTTTAGCTCCTCAATGGTTTTGCCTCTAAGCATCGCGATGAGATAGTCATTAGCTCCCATCGCTTCAATACTGAATAGAGATGATTTGAGTTTCTCTTTGCAATCTTCTGGACATAAAAAAAAACATATGGACTAATCTTTGGTTAATTAAATATATATTCAAAATAAGAATTGATTATACAGTTAAGTGTGTGTTCTTTTACGTTACATATGTTTTGGTAAAAGTTTTTTAAAATTGAAAATACATAAAAATTATGATTTTTTCAGTTCATCAAACTCATCGAAAAACTACATGATCAAACATTTTGAAAAATACAGGTAAACAGAAGAAAAAGCTATGTGAATCATTACCTTTACTGTTATTGCACAATGATTTTGCATAGTTGCCCCACCATTGAAGCTGGATATCTAGAGAAATGTTAATAAATGGCTGGAGATTGAATTTCTTCAAAGCTTCTCGTGGTAGGGCAGTAGCACCAGCAACTGCAAAATTCACCCCACCATGTTCGTCCTTTACATCCTTGTTTAAGTAAGGATTAAGAAGGGGAAGACGAGCTGCTTTTGCTGCAAATTAAAGTTCAAAGAACAACCAGCTTAATTAGAGACAAACATTCCTCTAGGTTTCCTTGCTAGCTATAAAGAAAAAAAAAAAAAAAGGACATGGACGGGTGATTATAATTCCTTACCAAAGTAGTCAATTACAAGGAATCCATCAGAGTATCTACCCTTTGCATCCCTAATGCTTCTTCCATAAGGAGCATTGAATTCTGATGCATTAGGAGTTAGATGCATGGCGTTTCCGGTGTCTGACATTGAAGTTCCAAAATTGTATATCGCATCAAACCCACAATTCTTATGTTTTGTTGCATCACAGGAGCTCGAATTGGATAAAACAAGAACCAAGAGAGAGCATGTCGCAATAAGAACACGGGAGAAAACCATTGTAGCGGTACCCATAATGGCTTGGTTTGAATGAGCTAAATGGGATTTTTTGATTTTATCAGAATTTATAAAAATAGGCAGGATTTCAAGCTGTTCAGGTACACAGCTGTATAATGAAGTAATCAAGCAAAACATTAAAATTTTGTTAATAATTTATTGTTGTTTCCTTTTCATCTTTTCTTTCTTGTAGCAATAATTTTCTAGTACTATACAAATATTAGATGCTATTAATTATACATAAAGTCTTACCAGTAATGTAAAATCCGGACCGGTTCGGCAGGGTAATGCAAAACTTGACCAACTTGAAATTTAGATCAATCTAAATTAAAATAAAATAAAATTAATTGGCCTAATAAAAAACTCGGATTGAGCCGTTAAAACCCAACTCTTAACAAATTTACTTAAAACAAATTATCAAAACAGTATATTTTAATCCTTTTGTGGTTATCTAAACCTTTTTCTTGGTCGTGTTTGATAGATGTCAGCCACAGTTGGCATTTCATTTGAAACCATATTCTGAGGTATTTATTAAGTGTAATTAGCTATCTATAAAATAACTGTTCCAATAAATTCTTTTGCTAATAATATTGGCCCAACTTAATTAATTAATTATGAAGGAGTACGTACGGTCAAAACACTGTTTATATAAAAATTAATTTTTTAAATATTATTAAATTATTTTGATTTATTAATGTTAAAATTAAATTAAAAAAAAAACATTATTATTTTAAAATATTTTAAAACATAATATTTATCATACCCTCAATTAAATAAACTTTAACCTAATGAAAGCTTTCATTTTATATAGAAATTCAGGATAATGCGAACAACCATTGTAAAAGAAAAAAGTGAAAATCCTGAGACCTTATTACTGTTAGAATAATTTATTAAGCAATTGTTATAAGAAAATTCGTTATATTAATTGCCCCTTAATTGCATGAAGTCACAAAACTTTATGTGCACTTTTAATTTCCCTTTAATTGCATGAAGTTACCAAACTTCATATAAACTTTCAATATATATATATATATATATATATATATATTATATATATATATATATATATATTCAAACTGTCTTCTAGTAGCTGCAAAATCTTCCTCCCTGAGTAAACTCATAGTCTCATATCATTCAATTTGACAAGAGTAGTGCTATTTTTCTAGAGCATTTAAGTATTACAAGTATAACAAACGTGTAAGACTTTACAACGTTGTTAAACTTGTACAGTGCTCGAGTGACGAGAAATCATAGTTATAAGAACTGGATTGGTTGTTAGCCGGTCTAAGATTCAGGTTCTGGATTTTAACCAGGTTAATAAATCAATTAGATTTATTTTAAAAAAAAAAATTAAAACAACATCATTTCAGTAAAAATAACAAAAACTAAATAAAAATCAACGAGTTTATAGTCGGGTCTTGACTGGATCCTAAATCGATCTGCCAGGCCAAATGAGTTTCAAAAACATATGAGAAATACTTTTTTGTTTCGTTTCATCAGAATTTTTGCGACAACTCTTATTGTTTCAAAAACATTTAATATATATATATATTTTCAGTATTACAGGCAATATACATCCAATCTTCAATAAACTCCACACATAAAAAATTAAATTGTTAAATAAAATTTTAATATATAATTTATATTATTTTCTAATATAATAATAAAGTTTATATCCGTTGCTTAATGATTAAAACTATGATACAGTATCTAAAAATCATCTATATAATTTATAAGCAGAGAGATCATCCCCCTGCAAATCGAGCCGCAGCACGACGCTGTGCAAGCTTTTGAGGCTCGCAAATTCAACATGGGAAATGGCAAAGAAGCTGGAGAAAATATTGGAAAGTGTCATGGATAAGGTTAATTTCTCCAAATGAAATGGATTTATGTATTTTCAAGATATTAAATATAGGAAAAAAAATATATAATCTCTCTCCATATTGTCTTTATTTATTTATTCTTTTTTTCTTTTTTTTGTCATGGGATACTGGACAAAGTATGGGTAATTAAAGGGATTTTCGGAATCACCCGCTAACATTAGAGAGATATTTATTAGCAACTGGTATGTGAGAGTATTCGGAAAGACCAGGCTTGGGCCACTAGTTAGTCAGCTCATCCCTGGACAGGTTACATCGGCTGGGGCCCATACATGAAATAGTCTTAGGTCCAAGATGAAAAAAGAAATCACGAATAAAAGAGATCAAGGCTGGAATATAAATATGAAGATTATTCAAACGCGTGGAGGGCTAAGACCCTGGATTTGAGAACCTTGAGCAGAGCACTCTACAGGTTGACTCGGGATTGGATCCATCAAGTAGTTTCAAGAACGGCCCGTTTCAAGAACTTGAGTGCATGCGTGATGTAATCCACGTTTTTGTCTTGTTTGAAAATATAATTGTAATTAATTTTTTATATTTTTTTTAAAATTATTTTTAAAATCCGTGCATTAAAACAATTTAAAAATATAAAAAATTATTTTTAATAATAAAAATAACAAATTTTTTAGAAACATAAATTAAAACGTGTTTCCAAACAGAAAATTGAAACAAGTCTAAATAAAAAAAAAAAATTGAAAAACAAGGGGCAAAATCTTGTGGAGGAGAGGAATTGGATGGTGGAAATTCGAAGGGCCCCTTTGAGAACATGGGTGCGCACCTGGAAAATTGAAAATCAAATCACCAAACGATGCTATAATTTGTCAACTTCTTGCTCCGTTGTCATTGCCACTTTTCTTTCTATGCTTTTATTATTCATTTCTATCTCCAAAATTTGGCATAACCCTATCCCTTATGCCTCATCCACCCTCTTGTTTGCCCATAATAATAATACTCCTAGACAATATTTTTAAAGAAAATTATTAAGATTAATTTATTCAGTGCATGGAGTGCTCATCAATTAATGAGTTTTTTTGGGGTGTAAGTTTCCTAAAAATAATAATAAAAAAAATAAATCCTATTTATTTTTGCGTTTCAAAAAGTATTTTTGAAAAAAATTAAAATTTTTTATCTTGTTTTTAAATTAATATTTTTTTGTGTGTTTTTAGATTTTAAAAATAAAAAATATATATTATTTTAATATACTTTTAAATAAAAAATACTTTAAAAAATTACTGCAACTATACTATCAAACAAAACCTTCATGATAAAACTTTTTTCTAACATGTGACTCTCAATGATGTATGTTATTTCTCATGACATAATAAAGAGGAAGTTTATGATAATTTCTTTAGTAACACTGAATTATTGTCTACATATAAAATATACGGGAACAAAAGAGATATGTTTTCATATATATATATATATATATATATATATATATAGTCATTCTAAAACTGTTTTAGAATAAAACTCTTATTTATTGAGTTTAACAAACCTATTTTTATACAAAGGAGTGATAAATCATGGATTTGGATTTTTTTAAACAAAAAGAATATATCTTTAAAGTGAGAAAAATATTAAATTCAACATGAAATCTACATAAAGTCCTAACAAGAACATTCTTAGGCGATTCTAGTTGTTGATGAGCCACCATAAACAAATCATTCTTTCCATGCACTATAGGTTATGATAAAAAAAAAAAATCTAATTTTAAAATGTAATTATACATGCGACCCCCCCCCTCCCGTCCTACCATGTGAGATTGCTTATTTTATTGCCAAATAGATCTTAAAATAAAAGGTTCTTCAGCATCATCTGATTGCTATGGGCTCTGATTGGTAGTCAACACATGGTTTGATTATTAAAGAGATTTTCTCTTCATTTTCTTAATGTTTTAAGATTGGATTTTGTCGAGGAGTTATTAAATTCTTTTAATAGAGTGTTTAAAAATATTATTGTGCTCATTATTTTAATAAATTTTTTAATTAAAAAATTATGTTTTATATGTGTTTTGAATTGTATTGATTTTAAAAATAATTTTTAAAAAATAAAATAAAAAAATTATTTTAATATATTTTAACATAAAAAATATTTTAAAAAGTAACCGTAACCAAATTTATAAACAGTACACTTTACTAAATTTTGAAATACTCATATTATTTTTATTTAATTAAATTCACTTAATGTTTTTATTTTTAATTTAAACTACAACAATGCTAAACACGTTACCGCGTATCGATCACTTCTTCAAATTCAAACCTTATCATTAACAAAATGACATTAACAATAGTAGAGATCCAACTAAGTTCCTGTAATAATAGCAGTAAACACCTGGAACTTGCCAGGCTAGCAGCTAGAAAAAAGGCCTTCGAATAGATTTCTATTTTACAAATAAAGTTCCAGGCTGGAAACCGTTAAATTCCAACTTGATTTTGGTTCCTTTATGTGGCATAAAAGAATCAAAATCGAGTTGGAATCTACGATTTTGATTTTGATTCTTTTATGCCCATAATGAAATCAACGGTCCACGTTTCTCCAATCTCTGCTATACTTGTTACTATATTTACTTCTTTTACACTACCACCCTTTCTTCCACTCATTTTTTTTTGGCAACACACAAAGAGAAAAGCTAAAACACCACAGCTTTGGTCTGGTTGTGGTGGTTTTTGTTTTTTGAAAGAGAAAAAGGAGAGGAACCCATTAAAGGCTAAGGTTTTTTGAGTCTAGATCCGACCCGCATTGCCTTTTTTCTTTCTAAAGTTTCTGTCTTTTTTTGTTTTTTCTTTCACTTACTTATTTTTGGATCTGGGTTTTTGTGTTTGGATTTTCTCTGTAGAAAATTTATGGGGTTTTATGGAATTTTTGGTTGAAGTTGGGTTTGGATGATAAGTGCATTTTGGGTTTGTTTTGTTTTTGTTTTCTGTTTGGTTCCTGAGAAAATCTTGTGGTTGTTTTGTATATAGAGAATTGAATGAAAGATGGGGTTTTGAATGAATTTTGTGGTTGATTTGATGTCTTCAAATTGGATTTCTGTGCTGCATTGTTTGTTTGCTGATTATGGTGAAATTTTCTTCTTGTTTCCTGAGAAAATGTGGGGAAAAGGTAGAAATTTTGTATATTGTACTCAAAATTGATAGTTTACTTAAATTGAGATGTTGAAGATTTTGTCTCCACGGTCCCATCTACTTGTATATTTATCTGTGTAATAGAAAATCTTTCAAGATATTAAAAAAAAAAATTACAATCTTGAATAATAAGGCTCATTTTTTAGGAGGAAAGTGAGTTTGAATGTTTGTTATCAGGGTGAGCATTTCTGGCGTTTTTCTCTATAAGTCTTGCATTTCTGGTGCTTTGAAGTTTCGTATCTAAGAGATTACGGTGTGAATGTGAAGTTGAAATTCGATGAATGGTGGGCCCCTGAGGCTTAGAAACTTTGAAGCCCATTCTTTTCTTCTTTAGCATTTCTTTTCACATTTTGCATATAGGTTTTGTAATTTTCTTTTTTGTTCTTGTCATAATTTCAGCAGATATATCTATTCCAGTGAGCTTTGTTGACTATTATGAGGAATTGGATCTAGAAATACAATTATGTCAAATTGGATTTTTTTTGTACCAGAGACTATTTGCTTATATTAAAAAATGTATAATTCCTCGTTGCATTTCCTGTACTCATGTAATTTTTTCAATTGAATCTATTCCTTTTATTTTTCCTATAGCTACACAACGAAGTCTCAAGATGGTAGCACAGGAATTCACGGTTGATCTAGACAAGCCCCTTGTCTTCCAGGTACAGTTGCACCGTCACTTCTTTTATAACTTAATCATATATGGAAGTTGCATTTGCGAAGCCAAATATGTTCTACTGAACTTTGCATTTTTAAGCTATTTTTCCCCTTCTTGAGCCATTTCTATCTTATTGGGTTCAAAATAAAAATCATACATCTTACTTACTTTAGCAATTTAGTTCTCGCTTTTTTTGTCCTCCTCTGCTTGCTCAATGAAACTGCTTGATTTAAACTTCCTATTTTGGCTTCAGCATGATTTCGGAAGCTTCTTAATCTTGTTTCTTCCTGCTTCATCTTTCAGTTTTATTCGCATGATTTATACTGAGTAACATTTTTTTTCTTCGTTTGATGCACTTTTCACACTGTCATTGTTAATTCTGTTAGTGATTAGAAGTTCTTGAGATTTATTGCAGGTTGGCCATCTTGGAGAAACTTATGAGGAGTGGGTGCACCAGCCTATTGTAAGCAGGGAAGGCCCTAGGTTTTTTGAGAATGATTTTGTGGAGGTATAGCGGCTTTGTTTCCAATCTGTAACATGATCACAATTCATCCTTGCGTGTATATACATGTTATAATTTTCATAACGGGCATTTTAATTAAGGTTCATAGAATGCATTTGTTGAGAATACATGACTGCATCTGTGACACTTGACACCTCTATTTTGGAACAGTCCTTGACACGCACTGTTTGGTGGGCGATTCCTTCAATTTGGCTGCCTGTTGTATGCTATTGCGTCTTGAAGTCTGTAAGGATGGGGCATGCACTTCCTGAGATAGCCTTAATGGTGGTTGGTGGTGTTTTCATTTGGACATTGCTCGAATACACTTTGCATCGATTCCTTTTCCACATAAAAACAAAAAGCTATTGGTTAGTCCTCTCTCTACTCGCACCCATGCACTGAATCTTTTATTTTCTATACAGTTAAGCTCTGGTAGACTAGTCTTCTGATGATGTGAGCTTGCTTTAGGGGGAACACAGTACATTATCTTCTTCATGGTTGTCATCATAAGCACCCTATGGATGGTCTCCGCCTTGTTTTTCCTCCAACAGCAACAGCTATTCTCTTGGTGCCTGTATGTGTATTTTTCCTTGCCTTCACTGTGTCATATAGTTGATAAAAAGTCGTGTTTGAATGCTGAGCACTTTAATTTTTCAAATTGTGAACATTCTTCAGGATATTTCCATGAATTTCATCAAGAGGATTCTGTTCTTGCTCACTTGTTGCATTAAGCATGGGTTTTAGATTAACTGGCTATCAGTCATCATGTGTGCACACTTTTTTCACAGACCTTCTTATGGTTACGTGGGGGGTTCTGAGATGGGAAATGGCCCCCTCCTGCAAGATTAGAATGTTGAGTTATGAATAAGAGAAAGACGATGAGCATAGGCCACCTTGTGAAAGTAGAGGATTACTTTATGCTGACATATGGCTGAGATGAGCATAATGTTGGTTCCAACCGTAATCATAATTGTAGTTTTTGTAGCAGATGTCATAGTTTCAAGTCCTGTTATAATTACATCAAAAGAATTGCAGATGATTCATCTAGAAAAGTTTTTGTTGGGCATTTATCATTTGTTCTGTCCTGGCATGCACGTATTTGAACTTCAATATTGAAATGAGCAATTTCAGAGCTTTGTTATTCTGTTTGTGCTGTTTTTGTGCACAATAGCTGCTCTGTATACATAATCATACTGGTTTTTACTGTAAATTTTTCCTTGCCAGTTCTGGAATATGGTTGCGGTGTTTGCCACTCCTTCAATTACTCCTGCTCTTTTCGGAGGTGGTTTACTGGGCTATGTGATGTATGACTGCACTCACTACTACCTGCACCATGGTCAGCCTGCAAATGATGTACCAAAAAATCTCAAGGTAAGAGCAGCGCAGCCACCTATTTACTCTTTGATCACCAATCATATAATCTTGTAGAACGGTTACGGTAATCTTATTGGCGGTTCTACATGGTTATGCGCAGCCCCATAAATAACTACTGCCTTTAGTTCATAGAAGATTTGTAACCGGATACAGTTTCACTTCATCAGTGATCACAAAAAAAATTGTCAATGAGATTAAAGCTAGCATACATTGAGGATTTAAAGTTTTTGCTATGTTTCTCTCTCTCATTTTTGTCCCTTTTCAATTTCTAACAAAGGGTGCTTGATGAAAACCAGTGCTCCATGAGCTTACTAATGCTCTTCTGAATTGTGTTCTACAGAAATATCACATGAACCATCACTTCCGGGTCCAAGATAAGGGATTTGGAATCACTTCGGCGTTGTGGGACAGAGTTTTTGGAACACTTCCTCCATAAAAAATGGCAAAGAAAATGTAGATAATTTAATTGAAAGCATAGCATTACATCTAGCAAGGGTCAACGTGGAGGGTCTGAAATTTATTTTTCTTTCTTTTTAAGTTCGTTCATCGGCCATCCATTGATTTAAATCATGTTAATCCAAGTGTTGTCTACCAGGGTTTTAGACTTGACATGGACGTTATCAATTTTTGTCGTGCCCATTCCCACCCGGGAAGTTCTGTATAAATTAAGCTTGCTTTTTTGTTAGTTTGTTTTTGAGAAAATCTCCTTGCCTATATTGCTTTTAGTTGATTCCTTGAACGCTTTGTGTTTAAAAGAGAGTATGGCTTTGTTTTCCTGTATTTGCCATTGCTCTTTAAATTTTCTGATAAAATATGATCCGACTTCTTGTGTGTTTGGGACTTCTTGTGTTGTGTTGAGTGTATGATTGTTTTAGGGTTTACGAGGATTAGAAGTATATATTGTTAAGATTGATTTATGATTATTAAGGGTTTAATGTTAGGTGTTTAATTAGTATGTAGTTAGAAATAAGGATTTATGAGTTGATTTGTTTAAATTAATTCTTATGGGGTTAAGAAATTTATTTTAATTTTGCTGAAAAATATGGACAGAAGGGTTTTGAGGTTGAAGATAATCAAATTTTATTTTGGTTCTTGATTTATAAAAATTTTAGTTTAATCTCTAAACTTTGAAAAAATTACAATTTAACCCCTAAATGTATTTTGAGATTCTGGATAGCGTTATTATGAGGTTAATGATGATGAATTTCAGTTTGATAATTGATTTGGAATATTTAATGTGCATATATTATATATAAATATGTATGTATATTAATGAGTACATCCAATTAATTTCTTGAATATTTATATATATTACTTTGTTTCCCAAGTACTCATTTATTTTTCATTTTGCACTCATAATCTGTTCGAACTAAATTCTATTTGATATGATATACATTTCTTTAATGATTATATAAATATGTATTATGCTTTGATATAAGACTTGTTAGTAACTTCATACTAGCGGAGAGTAATTTGTGTATGTACACATAATATTCTGTATACTTGGCTAGTAAGAGAGGCATCAACCTGTGGTGACTGATCATCCCACAGTGGTCACCTTCGGGTGTCATCTGGTTATCTTCAAGTGTCATTTGATCTCTGACATGTATTCCATTATATTATGATAATATGTTTAGTATGTATATGTAAATGTATATCAAGATAAATCGACTTGCAACTATTAATAATTAAAATGCATATTAAATATTATTTCCTCACTAAGTTGGTTGAACTCACCCCTCATTCTTAATATTATTTCAAGTTTTTACTTTCTGATAGCATGTGAATTTTATTGTGTTCCTGCTTCTTCAGTTTTGGTCGGTATACCTTGCTTATTTTGTGAGGCTTTCCTTTTAGTTTTGATTCGATGTTTTAGATGTTTTACTATTATTTTGGTTTAATTAAGTTTGGATTTTTGATAATGTAATGAGTATTATGGATTATTGTTTTTGTTTTAATTATTGATGAGAACTTTTGAAGTATCATTTAATTTCATTAGTTTTGAATAATAAATATTTATGAAGATTATAAAATGCTATGTATATTTAAATAATTTGTTTTTTTTTGATGTGTCTGTTTTGAAATTTAGCATAAAAGAGTTTTTCTTTCAAGACTATTAATCTTACATTACTTGTCATGAACTCGGGGTTTGAGTCGTTACAGTCTTCCTGGGGTCTCAAGTATTTCAAATATAACTTCTACAGCTTGGCTCTGCAGAGATGATGCTGACAACTTCTTCAGGCATGAGCATAGAATCCCACCTCTTCCACTTCATATGGGATGAGAAATTGGCAACAAATAGCTAGAGATAATAAGCTAGTTTGAAGAACAAATTTATGATAAACCAAAATCATGATATTTTTTTTTTAAATAAAAATTAATTCAGTCTAAAAATTTAAATTATTATTAAATTTTTATAAAAAAAGGTTTTATGTGTTTTTTTTTGTTATATCTTTCCAGAGTTATTTATTAATTTTAATTAGAATAGTTAATGGAAAATCTATATTCAAACTTTTATTGTTAAGGCTTTGATGTTATTAAAACATTATTAACTATCTCATCTATGTGTAACCTTAAGAATCATTTTATATTATTCTGTAGCGCTATATATTTTGATTGACCCATTGAATTAGTGATTTGACAAAGTTATTGAATAAATTAAAAATTATAAGAAAGAAATTATGGCCTTGCTGCCCAATTTTATTTTTTAATTATTTATTAAAGTATAATTACTCGCAGAAACTCTTGCATGTAATCCATTTGGTGAAGCAATTGACCACACTGAAATTTCATATGGGATGTTAAACTGTATAAGCAATTAAGGGTCTGTTAACTTTGCATTAATCTATAAAAGTAAACAAGATTAACACGAAGGGTCTATCTTGACTAATCAGATTTTAAATTTATTTTCTAAAAATCACTAATTTGAGTTTCATAACCTTCAGCAACTAGAGATTTACATGCAAGGGCGGAACCAGGGAAAGGCGGGCAAAGACCTGGGCCCCTGCCCAATATTTTAAATTTTTTGTATTTTTAGTGTTTAAATATAGATAATATAATATATTTTCAATTTAAATAGATAAGTTTTTCTAATAATAAATTATATTCTTGAGTTTTGCCTTCTTTATTATATGATCGATAATTTTAGAACTCGTGAAATTAATGGAGGTATGCGCAAGCTGGGCGAGACACCTACGTTAATATAAAAAAAAGTAAATAGGATTATATATATATATATTCTTTTTATGACCTTACATTTACTTTTTTATTTATAAAAGTAAATAGGGATTTGTCGGATATATTTTATTTATTTATTTATTTAATTAGGTCCTTTATGCTAGAAACTTTCTTAACATTGTAACTCCGTTCAACTTGCTTAAAATTTGCAATGAATTCTTGATATATAACTTGTCGAAAATCTTAGCAGGTTTCTAGCACATGTCAAGCTCAAGAGTTATTGGTAAATTGAATGAACACCAGACAAAGAGAATAACTACCTCGAAAAGTAAATTCATAACTGTCAGAACCAGCTAAATTTTGACTAGGTTTAGGGCTTGGTTTGCTGGATTATCAGGTCAACTTGCATATCATCTTGTCAATCTAATTTCATAATTTTATTCAAAACAATTTTATCTAAGTTTTTTAAGGAAAAATCTCTTGATTTTAACATGGTTGGATTTAAACTAAATTTAATCGAGTCGACTGTGTAGCAATAGATCAACGTGTTAGCTCATACAAGTTTACTCAGATCAATATTAAAAACAATTCAAAATAAAACGTAAAATAAATCCAATTTGGGTTGTTGAGTTGATCAACAGCTAAAGTTAACTATGGTTGAATTAATCCACGAGGATTTGCAATGAGAAGCACGTTGTATCATTATCAGCTACCACCAGCTGCCCATTATTGTCTCTAATTAAAACTTTTCATATTTTTTTATAGGTCACAGACATTGAAGTGTGGAAACTTAAGATAAGATGCTGTCTGTGTTTCTTTAATAAGCTAAACTAACATGCAATGGTGCTACAGTGGGTCAGTAAGAAGAAAATCAACGATCAGGTATTGCATATCCAGCAAAGAAAATGGATTTGCAAGTCAGAAGATCTCTCTCCATATTTTCTCTCTTAGTCTTCCTTGTCCCATCATCAAAACGTTCCAGTATTCCAAGCCATGATTCTTTCATTCAATGTCTTTCTTCAAAGATCCCTCCACAAATATCACTCTCCAACGTTGTGCTAACTCCAAATGATTCTTCCTTTCAGTTTTCTCTTGAATATCCTATTCAAAACCTTAGGTTCTACTCTCCCTCAACTCCTAAGCCACTTTACATAGTCACACCTTTGGCCTACTCCCATGTGCAGGCCACAGTCACATGCTGTAGGCAGCATGGGTTGCAAATCACAATCAGAAGTGGTGGACATGACTACGAAGGCCTTTCGTACACGTCAGATGTCCCTTTTGTGATTCTTGATCTTTTCAATCTTAGATCAATAATAGTTGACTTGGAAGATAACAGTGCATGGGTCCAGGCCGGGGCAACAGTTGGTGAATTGTATTATAGGATTGCAGAGAGAAGTCCAGTCCATGGATTTCCAGCAGGAATTTGTCCGACAGTTGGTGTTGGCGGGCACTTTAGTGGAGGTGGGTTTGGTACCATGTTGAGAAATTACGGCCTAGCTTCTGATCACATTCTTGATGCTCACATAGTTGATGTCAATGGAAGAGTTCTTGATAGAGGATCAATGGGAGAGGATCTCTTTTGGGCTATTAGAGGAGGCGGGGGAGCAAGTTTTGGGGTCATCCTTGCTTGGAAGGTGAACCTTGTTCATGTTCCAACAACCGTCACTGTATTCAGTGTTGGAAGGACACTAGAGCAAGGAGCAACTAGTCTTGTCCACAAGTGGCAACATATAGGGCCAAATCTTGATGAAAACTTGTTCATTAGGGTCATTATAGAAGCTGTTGGTGATGCAAGCAAAGGGAACAGAACCATCAAAGCAACTTTTAACTCTTTGTTTCTTGGAAGAACTGATCAGCTCCTTGAAACAATGGAGGAAAGTTTTCCTGATTTGGGCTTAAGGAGTATAGATTGTACTGAAATGAGCTGGATTGAGTCCATCCTTTACTTCTCAGTGTACCCCGAAGGGGAAACTCTGGAAGCCCTTGTAAACAGGAAACCAGAACCAAAAGGCTTCTTCAAGGCGACAACAGATTTTATTGAGCATCCCATAGCAGAGCCTGTTCTGGAAAAGCTATGGAGTTGGTGTTTGGAAGAAGAGAAGCCAATATTGATCATGGATCCTTATGGTGGAAGAATGGAGGAAATATCAGAATCAGAAACTCCATTTCCATATAGAGAAGGAATTCTGTACAACATACAGTATTTTGTTAAGTGGGAAGACGGGGACATCGTGTCATCACAGAGGCACATAAATTGGATAAGGTCCATATATGAGAACATGACACCATATGTGTCTAAGAATCCAAGGGGTGCCTACGTGAACTACAGAGATTTGGATTTGGGTAAGAATGATGAAGCTGCAAAATGGGGTCAAAAGTATTTCAAGAACAATTTTGAGAGGCTGAAGATTGTGAAGGGTATGGTTGATCCTTACAATTTCTTTGCTTATGAACAAAGCATACCATTACCATCCCTCAATTTGAGTGAAGGAAAGAGGGAAGTGGAATGAAGAAAAGGATGTTGCATTCTATATGAATTACAATGCTAATTATTTCACCGCACATCTTTGGCTTTTTTATATTTTGTTTCTTATGTTGGAGATTTATAGGGTTGAGCAAGCTTCATCTTTGTCAATTATTAGGATTTGAAATAAATATTAATATTAAATATGTTGAGGGTCCCCAAAGGGCCCCAAAACCCCCTGTTATGAAATTAACCCCCACTCCAACTTGTGTTTTTTTATAGTAGTTCATGGTTTTTTTTTAAGTATTTTTTTATTAAAAAAATATCCGTAAATCAAAACCATAAAAAAATAAAACAATCTCAATTTAATTTTGTATAAAAAATACACTCAAATATATTTGAAACACAATGACAAAAGCAGTCTGGAAGTCTATTAAAAAAAGTCACAAGAATACAAGATTCTCAGTAGAATTACAAAATTATCTGTTACAACAAAAACAAGCCGACCTTAGCTCAGTTGGTAGAGCGGAGGACTGTAGTGGTGATGCCAGCAGCCAATCCTTAGGTCGCTGGTTCGAATCCGGCAGGTCGGATTTTTATCCTTTTTGTTTTGTGATTTATTTTTTATAATGCTATATATCTACTTGGTTATAATGTTCTAGAGATCGTGAGTAAAATTCATTTATTTTTCCAACTAGTTTTTACAAAAGATAATAAACATACAATCCGGTTCTTCAAGACAAAAGTCACTGCTAATTGCCGAAACAAATAAAAATGAACTCACTCGGGAGAGGTTCTTGGAGGAGTTGGTGTTCATGATAATGGATCCTTGTGGTGGGAAGAACGAATGAGAGGCAATACATAAACAGTCATGCAAAATGAGGTCTTTTTCCAACATGGACTGCATAAAAAGAAAAAGAAACGATGTGAGATGTGTTCCATGTGAGTGCCAGGCTCGAGTTAATTGACACCATAGGCTTTAGATCAGGGAGCCAGCAAGGGAAAATAGTCCCTCCGATAACTTGTGACAGACAACTTGGTAAAATTTCTACATTTTCTTTCTCTAAAAAGAAAAGGAGGGGGAGAGAGAGAGACTTACCTCACAGTTGTAGTAATTTCTTGACAAAGTACTTGAGAGCAGTGCCACAGGATTGGAAATATACGCACCATGCAGCACCCAAAGACTCTTGGCATGGCTATGTGTCACGTCAAAAAAGGAGAAACTCCAATACTAAACGATGGCATTGCAAGGAGAGTGAATTATGCTATTGAAATAAGGTAATTAAGGATTTGTACATGACTATAAAAGCAAAGCATGCTCCACTATCACCTGTGCAACTAAGCCAACCACGTTAACAAAAGCCGGCAAGGAACCATGGAGAAATTTTTAACGCCCTGAAGAGTTCTTCATCGAGACCTGCATTTCATGTAGAACACCTGGGCTCATCGCTGCATTAGCATTCTTTTTACCCAGAAGAAGTAAATTGTAAATTGAAATGGTTCGTTAAATCATGCAAGCTGGGAAACAATGCAACTATAGAAGGTGCTTCAAAAAACTTACAAATTTAATAGCGAGGGAGAGAACTCATACAGAAAGGCTTTCATACAAGCTACGTCTCAAAATTTGTGTTGTTTTTTTTTGCTACCTGCTCAGAACTCGAAAGAAAAGGAAAGAAAAGACTTTTTGTATGGAGAACTCCATCTCAGAATGGAAAACCTATTAAATGTGAACCCCGTC
This sequence comes from Populus alba, assembly GCF_005239225.2. NCBI lineage: Eukaryota > Viridiplantae > Streptophyta > Magnoliopsida > Malpighiales > Salicaceae > Populus > Populus alba. The sequence goes on along the minus strand of NC_133284.1, from coordinate 53,930,783 downwards.
AAAATTTCTACTCACTTTAACCCGTATGACATGTTGATAACCTCTCACTACTGAGAAACTTCTACTTCGAACTGAAAGGGCATTGTTGCAGATGGTAATATGTTCTTATTGCAACCATGCAATTGCCTCAATTCATAGGACATCACAAGATTGTAAGAGGCTGCGTGACAATACTTGCCGCTCCTTGGTCAGTGAATAAAACCAGCTTCTTAAATGATCAATAAAAACGGATTGACATGCAATTGTTGGAAGGTTACAATTGCTCTGGATGACCTTTTCAAATTCTAGAGAAAGTAGCGCTAGCAAAGAAGTGGCCAGGGCAATTTGAACAGGAAGAGCCATTTGGATGGTAGCATCCCATGAAAGAAAGCCAGATAATTTACATCTCAAGTTCTCTACTCCTTTATCTTCATAGCCACAAGCAGCAACTCCAAGCCTAAATCAACATAGTAGATTAAATTATCCAGTAGTTAGTCATGCAAAATACAAGAAACGTTTTTGTACACTGTCCAAGACAAATCAAGAAAAAGTCACTAAGTGGGTTTGTGCCATAAAACCATAGCATGAGAAACAAAATGTATCCATTCCCAAAAGCCCAATATTCAAATGTAAACAGCTTCTCATGATAAAACAGTAATTAATATTGTATAAACATAAACTGCAAATAACTGATCATGCTAAGCATACCTTCCAAGTTGACCGAGGAGAGTAACCACAGCAACAGCAAAGCTGTCTAACTTAGTTCTTTCTAGCATTTCCAACAGCTCAGTTATAATTTTTCCACAGGTCCACTCCCAGCTCTGCATATGGACATGAAAAGACAGGTGAAAATCAGCTTTGCCACATTTTTCGGGACCATAAACAATTAAGTAATGAACACAATGGAAGTACAAAATAGGAAACACTGATATAAAACCAAAATAGGAAACCACATACCATATTGAAAGCAAGCAGCTCGACCAACGATAGAAGATCGCTCAGGTCACACAAAATCCCATTCATAATAGAATTTGATTGGGCAGGTATCACACACTTGTTTAAACTACAGGATGCATCACAATTCAAATCAAGGACAGAAGTAATCACTTCATGACTTAAAGTCTGTTTAGCTATATCCTTGCAGCATGGTACATTGGAGTTTGACAAGCTGGGTGATTCCATCAGATGATGCATGATTCCAGAAACAGCACAATTTTGAAGCTTTTCCAAAAGCATTGACGTGACAATATCTATGGAGACAACATCAGTTGAAAAGGGACATTTAGCACATGGATGGAACATTCCGCCCTTACACATGGTAAGACTGGAAGCTGCTGAAGCAACTGATGAATCTCCTCCTTCAAGAAAAATGATCACTGATTTCAACACGGTCATTGTCAAACTGTGCTTCCTCGGGGATAAAAACTTCTCTCCAGCCAGGTAAGCAAAAATGTGAAGAATAGCAAGTGCAGAAACAGTATCACAACTGTGCATCCGCAACAGGCTGTACGAAGCTTGACAAAGAAATCCAATGTGGTCAATTGCTGCACATATTGATGCTAGTATGATACTCCCTGCCACCAAAAGATTGGATGAAGCTGATTTGGAGGCAAATTTTATATTTACACCATCCAGAAGGATGTCTATCATCGAATCACATCCACTCAATGGTTCAGAAGATAGATCTGCATATACCATCAATTTCCCATCTAGGAGGAATTCTTCAATGAGGCCAAGCAGCTCATCCAAACAACATACTTCTGCAAACAAGTTTCTTGCCTCAACATCAGAAACAACTGCATTCAAGGAAACACAAAAGTCAGGCTCAACAAAAACATTGAAAAAATTTGATTGTGCAGACAAAAAAAAAAAAAAAAAAGCATTATAGTATCAGAAGAAAAATCAATAACAAATAAATACCTGCATTTATGTCTCTGGCAAAAGAATCTAACCCAGGGAGAAAATCTGGATCCGAAAAGCTTCGAAATTTCCCCCAATTGCTAGCAGAGAAATTCAGCAGCAGTAAAGTGAAAAATGTGCAAGCCTTCTCCCTAAAAGATGTAGACAGAAAACAAGGAGAAAACCCGATGTAATTATCTGACCAAGCACCCAGACTCTATTAATTAATTTGAGAATTAAACTCATGTAAGACTCTACAACAGTGCAGATATGATATGCTTTAATAGAGATGAATTGCTCACTTGGGTAAGATTTTCCCTTCCATTTTAAGAGCACACAAGATCTTTTGAACCATACAATCTGCTTGAATGTCCAAAGAACAGCGAGCCAAACAAGTTTGAGTCGCAAAAAATATTCTAGACATGCTTATAGTGTCATTTATATCCGAAAACATCACACAGTATTTAGGAATATTGTCATGTATAGAACCAAGTTCACCTTCAATTGGAAAATTCAGGCCCTCATATCTAGAACTAGGTATGTTCAGCATCTCAGTGTCCAAATCAGATCCAGGATCCCTGGTCCGACCATCAGAAACTTTTCCAGAATCCATGGTGTTACAAGTGCCACTTCTATTGCCTAGAATATCTAAGGAATCTGCAGGACCTTCATTTTCATGCAGTAAATCAGCGCGGGAAGTTCCAAAGGATCTGTCTTTCAGATGATTGGAACTAATTTCTACATCAATGGCATCTGAGCTAAAAGAAGGCACTAAAGATTCCTTTCTATTTGGTAAACGTCCAAGGAAGCTTTCAACAAGTAAGGGTTTGTTAGCAGATATTTCAGCACCTGAAGACCCTATCTCAGGAAGAGTTGGGGACATAGGCATTTCCATTGCTCTCCTGTAACATTCCTCATCTGCAGAGTTATCTAAGTCCAGCAATTTCATGTAATCCCCATTGGCTACTTTCTCAAAACTTGCCATATCTCCGGGGCTACTTTCAAAAGAATCGATCAAACCTTCCCAGCATGCTTTTGAAGCTCCCATTATATGATTGGCAGGATTGGAGGTATATCCGAAGGCATTTGCATATTCAAGGACTTCTTTCCCAGTTTTTTTGGTCTTCTCTAGCTGATCTATGCCTGATAAACGGTGGATAATTACATTCTCTTCATAAGATACCTTTCTTGTTTTACGAGTCCTCTCGTGGTTAGCATATGAGCCACCTTGCATAATAGGTTCCACAATGGCATCTTCGTGTGATTTTTCAATTTGTTTGTTTAACATACCATGCAAGGCAGAGAGTTTCTCTTCCATCTGCAGGTGCAGCTTCTTACCCTCTGAACACAAAAGTTCAACAGATTCAACTGCATCAAGGATCCTCCTCTTCTTACTGTGTCCATTCACTCTTCCAATGATGTCAATGCTAAGACGACTTCTAACACTATTTTCTGCAACCACAGCAAGATTTTTATCATGCTGTACTTTAGTGACTTCGCCAGACATGCTGGAAATTGTTGTTTGAGCATTAAAGTTCTCTTCTACCAAGTTCTTTGATGTGGGAACAAACACACCCCTTTCCTGTGAACCGACCAACTGACCATCAGAAAAAGATGCCGAACTGGAATTTATTGCAGAAGTCTGTAACAATTTTCGGTTAGAGCCTCCAAGCAGAGACTCCAATTTAGAATCAATACCTGAGATGGATGCAGTATAGTTCCCACCAGATGGTGAAACCAATGGAGCTTTGCAGTTAAGTGTCTGCTTGAGAGGTTCAGAGATGGTCATAGCCAAGCCGCTAGGCTTCAGAAGTTCACTTTCATTATTAGGATGCGTCTGAAATGGTTCTCCTGCACACAATTTTCTCTTCAACTTTGACCTTTGCATGGTTCCGAGGTCCCCAACCTGCCAAGTCCATCAAACAGTCCAGTTAGCAAACTATTAGCCAAGGCTTGTGCAGATTTGGTAGCATAGAACAGAACAAATGCATTAGAAACAACAACGAATATTTAAGCAAAGACAAAATAACACTGTGATATAAGTTTTCAAGTCCAATGATAATTATTAAACTAAACATTTGAAAAGCTAATCAATGTGAGCTACAACAGCCATGGAAAGATGCATAACTGCTAACTCAAAACATCAACTGAACACGAGAAACTTTCACCATCCTTTTTCCATCACTAGATAAAAATTCAAATCTAAAACATACTATCCCCCATGCTTTTATGGCCTGCACTAACACTCCAACATAAGAAACAGTGAACTTTATGAAATGATTAAGAATGAATGTTTCTAACCTATAAGACAATTCCAATACATATTGGTCAATAGTAAAACATTGGCCACAGCAATCCTAAAACTTCAATATAAATTAGTATTGAGAACAAATGTCAATAAAGAGGCATCAGGTAACCAGGCAGTACAGAAAAATAAAACCGTTGTTAAGTATAGCAACAAATGTCAAATCCTGTTTGCTACTTTTAAAAAATAAATTGCATGGCCACTGTCATCAAAACAAGTGTTTTTTATTCCAAATTAAAAGTTCAAAAGAGAAGGTTGTAGTTGATTCAAAAGCGGGACTGACCTTTTCCATTTTCTTTGTACCCCCATTGCTAGATGAGAAATATTTATCCAGTACATCCAGGCGAAACAACAATTGACCAAAATCAAGTTTCAAGCAAGCTAGTTCTTGCTGTAGAATACCATTACGGTTTATTTCCATCTTAGCCCCTTCTTTGGCATGCTTTAATCGCATCTTTTCAAGCTTCACTTGTTTTTCCAAGAGCTTCAGTTTTGTCTTCTCCACATTCAGAACTTTGTCAGGTAAACCTGAAGAAGCCACAACCATTTTTTTGGAGGATAGGAGTTCCTGCATCTGCTTCTGTAATCCTTCAATTTTTATTTTATATTCTTCTAGCTGTTGAGACAACTGATCAGCACGAGATTTTTCTTCTGCTGCCACCTTCCTATTCATTTCTGCTTTTTAAGCTTTTCTGCTTTCAGTATCTCCAAATCTGCATGTTTTTTCTCAGTAATAGCTTTTTGCTTCTCAATATCTAACCTTTTGTTAGCCTTCTTGGAATTTAAGAACTCCAAAACCAGCTTTGATTGATCTGAATTGTTCTTCAAATTTTCCAATAAATCCCTAAACCTAATTGTGGCAGCTTCACCATTCAAAATTTCATGTTGATCATCAAAGGCCCCACCCATATTTTTGGTGAGCATGAATCTATTTATCCCCTTCTCCAGCTCCTCAATCTTTATTCTAGCATCTTCCAACTGCCGAGAAAGATTATCAGCATGAGACTTTTCCTCTACGACCTTCATTCCAGTTGTTTCAGCAAGTTTCTTCTGCTCCTTTGCTTTAGCCATCTCTGAATCAGCACGTTTTCTCTCTTCCATCACCTTAGCTTTTTCTGCTTCCAACTTTTTGTTCGCATCTTCAAGCTTCAGAGTCTCGGAAGCCATCTTTGATTTTGATTCAGCAGCTTCTTTTTTTAAAGACTCTAACTGAAGCTGATATTCCTCAGCCTTCTGTAGTTCCTCAATTCTTTGTCTCACATCTTCCAACTGCTTGGAAAGATTTTCAGTGTGAGATTTTTCTTCAGCGAGCTTCTTCCTGTTTGCTTCTGCAAGCTTTTTCTTCACCTCTGCTTTCGCCATCTCTGAATCAGCACGCTTTTTCTCTTTGGTCACCTTGAGTTTTTCAGTTTCGAACTTCTTGTTTGCCTCTTCATACTTCAAAGTTTCAGAAGCCAACTTTGATTTTGCTAATTCGGCTTCTTTCTTCAACGCCTCCAACTGATGCCGATATTCCTCAACCTTCAGCCCCTCACTACTAGCATGCTTCCTCTCTTCATCAGCCTTAGCTTTTTCAGCTCTCACAAGTTTCCATGCTTCAGAGGCACTTTTCTTCTCCACCTCAGCATTCTTCTTTTCAGAATCCACCCTTGTTTTTGCAATCTCAAGAAGCTCCTTGAGCCTACTGATTTCCTTCTCCCCTTTAGAAACTTGATCTTGAAGAAGCTTAACCTCCTGATTTTTTTCTTCTGCAACTGCACTTCCCTTCCACTGTAAGGTGGATATTTCAGACTTAAGGGCAGAAATCTCATTTTCCAACAAAAATCTCAAAGCCTCTTCTTTCTCTTTCCCCTCTTCCTCAGCTTTCACATGTTTCCATGCATCACCAGCACTCTTCTTCTCCACCTCAGCATTCTTCTTTTCAGAATCTGCTCTTATTTTCTCTCCCTCAATAAGCTCCTTGAGCCTGCTGATTTCCTTCTCTCCTTCAAAAACATGATCTTGAAGCAGCTTAACCTCTCCATTTTCATCTTCTGAAAATGCACTTCCCTTCTGCTGTAAGGTGGGTATTTCAGACTTAAGAGCAGAAATCTCATTCTCCAACATAACTCTCAAAACCGCTTCTTTCTCTTCCCCCCCTTTCTCAGCCTCCACCTTCACTCTCTCTTCCTCACATGCTGCAAAAAACCCACACTAACGTAAATTTCTACAACACTAGCAAAAAAGCATGCCTCCTAGTATCAAACAAAAATCCAATATAGTTTTTGCCTCATCATTCATTTCATCATCATGGATCCACTGCCCAAATCAACAAACGAGGCATTTCATCAATACTAACTAACAAGTGAGATAGATATATTCTACCGAATCAAAAAATTGGTCATCAAAATTTTAACTTAAAATCAAAAGCCAACCCAACAAATCAACATTATAACAAAATTATCTAGTAAAAAGAAAATCCATCCTAAAACCCCATACACATATTTAACTACCAAATCAAATCAGATTCTTTTAAAAAAAATTGAAACTTTTACCTTTCTTGAGACTAACATTCTCAGCCTGAAGTTTATCGGCTTGTTCAGTCAAAAGCTTGATTGCTTGCCTCAAACTCTTCCTTCCCTCTTCGAACTTCCTACACTTCTCCTTCCACTACAATAAAAAAAACCAAACCCACAAAAAATTAATCAACAAAATTGAAAAAATCAACAAAAACCAAATAAAAATCTATAATTCAATATAACAATGACTTACCACATTGCAGCATGGATTCCTCACCGTGGCTTCCTTCTTTACTGAAACATCAGCAGTCATGGTTTGACAAGAAAAACCAACGACAAATCAAGGAGGCATTATTTGTTAGATTATCAATAAATAAAAGGGTTTTTATTTGATTTTTGAATGATGAATTCGAGGGCAGAAGAAAAGCCCTAAATAAACCCTAAAAAGATGGAGGAAAATAAAAAATCCTAACATGTAAAAATAAGAAACCTAATCGGATACGGATATGGGCCTAAATGGGCTAGCTCGACCGTCTCTTGTCAGAAGTTTGGGCCTCTTCTAGGTTCTCTACTTTTCTTTCTTCTTGTTCGACTTGGTTTTGATAAGGTATAGGTTTTGTTTCTGTTTTCATATATTTTTAAAAAGTATTTTTGGTTTGAAAAAATATTAAATTAAATTTTTTAATTGTTTTGAATTTTAATGTTGAAATATAAAAAAAAAATCTAAGAAATATTTAGTTTAATAAATTTTTTAAAAATATATATTTTAAAAAGCACGCTATCTTTACTTATCAAGTTTTAGGTATTTTAAGTTTAGATTTTTTAGAGTAAATATGAAAATAATTATTAATAATTATTTTTAGAATTTTTGTAAATTCAAATTTAATTTATTTTCTAAATAGATTTATTTTTATGAATTTAAATTGATTTTTTTATTTTGCAACCCAAATTAGAATATTAATAAATTTGGATTGATTTCGGTTATTTGTTTGATTTTTTTTTTAAAATATTGATTGCATCCAAAATTAGGGGTGATAAGAAAACCAAAATTGGTTCAAATCGATTTTTTTTTTAAAAAAAAAAAAACTGGTTCAAACCGACTGGTTTCGGTTCAAGTCGTTTTTTAGGATAAAAACCGGTTTAAATCAGCTTGGCTCGGTTTTGGCTTGTTTTTTCCAGTTTTGCTCGCTTTTTCCGGTTTGACTCACTTTGTTTTTGGTTTTTTCGGTTTGGGTTTTTTGGTTTTAGGCTTATAAAACCAAAAACTAAACCAAATTGATCAATTTTTTTAAAAAAAAATTTTAATCAGTTTTATCGAATTTTTTTCAGTTATTTTTTTTCAGGTTTTCTCAGTTTAATCGGTTTTTTAGTTTTTTTCTCACCCCCTTCCAAAATCATATATTAACATGGAATGAGTTTTAACCATTGCTTGTACAAGAAATGTATTGTGATTATATTTCATATGTTAATATATATATAAAATCAAAATGTCTCGCCATTGAAAATAATTAAATCAAATAATCCTAATAAAAATTTATGTAAAAGTTCAAGACTAATTTAAATTAGGCAAAAATTATGACAACTAAAAAACATAATAAAAATGCTTGTCCTATGAACAACTTAATTGGCATGAAAAAAACCCTAATGTTTTACAAAGAACCAAGCTTGAAATGAATATATATATGCAATAACTCTTTAATTTTTTTCATGTTCATGGAATTTTTTCTCGAAAATTAATTTAAGACTTCAAAAAAAAAAAAGAATAAAAATGTCTCATGAGATTGTTTGAAAAAATAGTCATCAATGAAAATAATAAAAAAATTACAAAAAAGTCATTTAACATTTAAAATAAATAAGTCTTAAATGTAACCCTAGTGCCATGTTTTTTTCTTACCTTTTTTTATATTTAATTTTGTTTAAGTTTTAAGAATATCATAAATATTAAATACCATATCCACTTAATTCCATTAAAAGCACTATTTATTTTTTCAAAAATATTTTAAAATATATATAATTTTTTATTATTTTAAATTAATATTTTTTTAACTCTTCAAGTGCAGTTGCAGGTTCCTGTTCTTTGGCATAGCCCGACTTGCCTTTGAAGAAGAGTCTGACCACATTCTTTCGTTGGAGTACACCTTCAGGAGGAGTATTGTTCGGGAAGAAAGCAAGATATACAGTAGAATCGATCCAGCTTGTCTCAATACAATCCTGTCGGGCCAAACCCAGTTCAGGTAAGATTTGTTCCAAGAGATGGAGGGCCTTTTCATTATTTCCCATTTAGTTGCATAGTAAAATAGCCTCTGTGCCCTTGATGCCAGTAAATTTAACTTTAAGATTAAAAGGTATTCTTGTCATTTTCTTATTTTGTAATTAATGAGTAGGGGTTGGGTTATTTAAGTACTTTTTTTTAAAAAAACAAAGCTAATGTGTAACAAATACACCTCATCAGTTTTATTGTCTTTGAACAGCATGTGTGGCTGATTTGGGGTGGCATCATTTTCGTCTCAGCATCCCTTCCCTAGATTTGTATGGTTTGTCACCGACAACCATTTTATTCTTTTTTCTTTCCTCTCTCTTCTTTAATATTTATGTCCTCTCATCTGATTTTTCAAGTCAGCTCCCAAACTTCTATTTCTTTTTAATTTAGTCTCTTTGCTTTTGTTTCTATTTTTTTTTAAATAATTCTTTGAATTGCTTTTTTTGTTTCAATTTCATTCTCATTAAATTTTTAGCTTTGTCAAATGTGGCCCTCAATCTTCTAACTGTTATTTTTTTGTAGTCTAATATAATTTTTAGAATTGCATGTTTTTTTTTATGATTCCATCCACCTAAATTTTCTCATAATAGATTCAATCCTTATTATTTTGATCGTTGTTTTCTTTTCTTTGCAAAATTTTCAAAATTGGAGTTTTTTTACTTTATTCAATTCTTTAAATAATAGATTATCACGGTCTCATGAATTAGATCGATGGTTATCTCGGTTGCCTCGAGTTTGTTTTGTTTTGTTTTTTTTTTAAATTTTATCCTTTAATATTATGTTGATTGAGAATTAGGCTTTATATTTTTTTTTGGGTTGCTTTATATAAAGTTACTCCGGCCTCATGACTCAGATCATGGGTTTGATTGATTAACTTAGTCGACTCATGTGGTTTTTTCATGTATTTTTAATTTTTTTTTACAATTTCATTTTTCAACATTGAGTTGATTGAGAATTGAGTTTTATAATTTATTTTAATTTTTTTTCTATATTATTACCCCGGTTTCATGATGAAGGCTAGGCAGGTAACCCGGGTTAACTCGACTCATTTTTTTTAATTTAATCTTATTTTTAATTTGAGTTAATTGTGAATTGGGCTTAATATTTTTTTATTTGCTTGCTATAGGGTTATCAATGTGTCATGACTTGGGTTGGAGATTTGATAAGTTAACTTGAGTTGATCTAAGTCAATTCGAGTTTATTCGAGTAAATCTTGGTAGATGTAACATGTTGTCATCTAAAAAGATATCGTCTTTATTTTTTTTAGTTAAACTATATTTTAATCGGTCATTAGAGTTGTTTTTGGATCTGTAAAGTCGACTATGTAATATTGGGTCAACTTCTACAAGATTTTTTTTTAATAAATATATTAACAACACTTGAATATTTTTTTTTATGTCAAATAAAAAATTGACATGACTTGCCATGTAGTAGAAGCAATTATCTAGTATTTTACTATATATATATATATATATATATATATATAATTAATGCCAAGGGTTTTGAATTGACTTTTTTTTTAGGGTGCTATTTTTGCGAAGACCTTACCCAGCTAGCTGCTAGTAATTGTTTAATGTTTGCTTTTGCTATTCTTTTTCTTAGAGAACACTCTTACTTGCACAAAGTTTCAAGGAGTGTTTTTCTCTTTTCTTTGCCTCAATATTTCATCCAATCTTCTCAAGTTTTTTTCTCTATTATTATCAAGAATACTTATCAGATAGCAACTTTTTTTAAGCATTAAATTAAAGCACTGATTGCACCGACATTATTGCTCATTGAGGTGATAATATTACATGAAATGGACATGATGCATCATGGCATGGCTACGTTCTATATAAATAAATATTTTGGTCGGTGGCGGATCCTCTAATATATATATATATATATAGTCTTGAATTCCTCCTCAACTTTTATTACAAGGTCCAACATCTTTTATTGACTGTCCGTACATGCATGGGGATGGAGTTAGGGTAGGGGCTATGTTCTTCGCCATAGATTTAAAACTCGATAACTATTTGACCTCCCATTCCCCATAAACAATAAAATAAAAATAAAAATAAAAATCAAGCCTACAAAGAATGAGATATTATTCCGTTCTCCCTGCTGAACATTTTTCTTCTTAATTAATGCGACTTCCCCAAAAATGAAGTGTTCAATCTAAGATCCATCCCTGCGCATACAGCTGGAGGGGACCGACAAAGGACAACCTCAAGAGTCAGGCTGAACTTCAATTATTAATTTTGGAGGCAGAAGATGCGATGCAAGTAATTAATATATATATCTTGTCAATAGGTGAACTTGATGTTGATGAACTGCCCACGGGGCCTTATCTGCAACTATTTTATTCAAATTTTTTGAACTTGTTCATCGAATTGCTGTGATAATTGAGATCTGAGCATCTTCGAGTCTTCAACTGCCACGATTATTTATAAATTTTATAGTACATTTTGAACACTACTTGATAGAATAACTTGCTTATTACACATCATTCTGCGACAGGAATGACTGTCTACTTCGCCAAAATATTGGAACAAACTTAGGATGCTGCCATGCTGGTCCAATCACAGACACATAAACATGGTGATCCAACCACCCTTTTTCCTGGCCATGAATTCCTCTTCAGCTTCTTTACCTCATGTGCAGTGGAAGAGGTGGAATGCTTTGTTCATGCCTGAAAATGTTTTCAGGATCAACAATGCTCTTCACTAATGCCAATCTGTAGAAGTTATCCTTGTAGTACTTAGCACCCCAAACCCTTGCCCTCTTAAAGTTTGTGCGAGTATTTCTGTTCATACCCAAATCAAGATCCCTGTAATTCACATATGCTTCCCTTGGATTCTTGGAAACATAAGGTGTCATGTACTTGTAAAGCCCTCTCATCCACTTTAAGTGCCTTCCAACATTCCCTGAAGCATCTTGCCAGGCATTTACATACTGGATCATGAAAAGGTCACCCTTTCGATGGGGGAAAGGAGTCTCTGACTCAGAGATTTTGCTCATCATTCCACCATAAGGATTCCATATCATTAAAGGACTATCTTCTTTAAGAAATCTTATCCATATACCTTCCAGTCCAGTTTCAGGGATAGGTTCTTGGACAAAATCTGACTTGGCTTTGAAGTAGCTCTTCAAGAGATTCTTTGCTTGAAGTAAAACTTCAGGAGGCGTAGTGCTTGGATAGCCGCCAATATACAGCACCGATCCAAGCCATGTAGTTTCGATACAATCCTTTGGTGTCAAACCCAATTCTGGAAATCCTTCTTCCATTACCTTGAGGAGTCTATTGGCATCACCAAGAAACAAGGCATTATAGGAAGTCGAAATAGTTCTATTACCCTTGTTACCAGCTGTTTGAATGATAACTCTAATGAAGAGATCTTCGTCGAGTTTGTCAGCAACTTGCTGCCACCGATAGAGGAGCTTAGTGGCACCTTGTTCCAAGGTCTTACGAACTGTAAAAACCGTCACATTTTCTGGCACAGGGACCAATTTTACTTTCCAGGCAGTAATGATACCAAAGCTACCTCCTCCTCCTCCTCTGATTGCCCAAAAAAGCTCTTCCCCCATGGCTTGCCTGTCAAGAATCCTTCCCTGAGCATCAATTATGCGAGCGTCGAGAACATTGTCAGCACCAAGGCCATATTTCCTCATCATAGGACCATAAGCACCTCCTGTGATGTGCCCTCCAATGCCTAAACTGGTGCAAAGGCCAGCAGCGAAACCATGAGTTTTACTTTTTTCAGCAATCCTGTAGTAAAGCTCACCATTTGTTTTGTGGCACCTGCCCTGAACCCAAGCGCTACTATCTTCGATGTCAACGTCAATAGATCGTAGCTTGGCAAGGTCTATAATTATGAAAGGCGATTCAATTTCAGAGACATAAGAGACAGCCTCATAATCCCCCCAATGGCCTCCACTGCTGCGGACTCTGAAGTGAATTCCAAGCTGTTTACAGCAAACAACAGCTGCTTGGATGTCAGATTCATTGAGCGGTGTGAAGATAAACTCAGGCTTTGGCACTGAAGGCAACGTGTACCTGAGGTTTTGAGCAGTAGAAAGTAAAACTGTGGTGAAGGAAGAGTTGTCAATTGGAGTGTACAAGGCAGTGGAGAAAGGAAAGGAGGAATGTGAAGTAGTTCGGAGACATTGTAGAAACGTATCCTGAATTGTAAATGAAACTACAAAAGGAGACAGAAGCAAGACTACGAGCATTGAAAGAATTGAAGAAACTTGAAAGCACCATTTTTTGCTATCTCCTTGCCTTGTGTTTCAAGAACTCAAGTCCCAAGATTACTTATATAGTGATTTGAAGAGTACAAGAAAGAATTATTCAAATCCTAGGTGAATAGTTTTTATTCTATTTTTAACAAATTAACGTACACACAACTTGTGGCAGCAAAAAATTGGCTGTGTAAACTGGTTGCCATGTGAAGACGCACTTATAACTTAACAAATATTTTAGCTGACTTTCTGATTCAACCAAATCCTAAGCACAGGGCATTTAGAAATCCCGAAGAGCAACAACCTGCCCCTAAGCCACCATTTCAACATCTCATTATATTATACTCCATTTCATGTTACCTACCCTTTGAGATTCTGAAACAACCGACTCTCTGCGATGCTGGAAACTCCAGTGGTAGGAGAACATTACGTGCTTACAAAATAATAATTTCTTCCTTTGCAAGCCTAATCAAGACATATTTTTGTAGGTCCTGAGGGTTGGCAAGGATTCGCTCCATGGCCCAAGCTGTAAACAAGAAAGAAAATTATGAATCTTTTTAGTTTGAGTACATATCTATAAATTTGATCACGTCAAATGAATTTAGTTTTCCGTATGAATATATTATATTGACCCAAAGAAAAACACATGTTGCAACATAATTATATTACTTCTATAATGTTTCTTGTAGTTTTTTTGTTTGACAAATGCTTTGAATTTTGCAAAAGTCTCAAATTTGGGGTGATCATGAGTTAAGTAAGAATTTTTACCTACTTCTTTATGTGTGATCTAATCGAGGTTTTTTTTTTTTTTTTTTTTTTAATTATTATTATTATTATTATTTTAACGTGAAGGTATTCTTGAGATTTCATACACCAAGAATAATTTTTTTTAATTATTGGATTTTTTCTTGTAGTTTGTTTTGTTAGATATTTTGCTTTAAAATTCTTCTCTCTCTCCATAAAACACATCATCCCTCCTCCCCACTGAAATATATACTCGTTTTTATGTAAGAAATATTTCTGTTGATATACTATACTTTCTATTTTTATTGTTATTGTATGTTTAATTGAATAATTGGAATGTTTAGAAACTTTTTTGTATTTTGTTTTTTGTTATTATTCCAGGATAGAAATAGAATCAGAAAAGAATAAAAAGCATGCTTTGTCAAAGGAACAAAAAAAAAAATTTATTTTTAAAACATTTTTAAAGTGAACTTTTTTTTAAAACAAAAAAAAAATCAAGGGACATGTTCTTCTCTTTTTTTTTTGTTAATTTTTGGTAAATTCATCTTTAAGACCAGTTTTTTGAGTGAATCTTATTTTTTAAAACAAAAAAATATCAAAAGACATTCTTTCTATTTTTTCCTATTTTTTAGTTTTAAAATAGTAACTAAACAATAGTTTAGTTAGTTATTTTTCTATTATTAATATTATCTCGTAACAAAATAATTCCTTACCAATGTGAAATTTTAAGATTCGTAATAAATGGCCTTATTAACATCAACTAACAAAAAAAGAAAAAAAGAAAAAAATTATTTTTTAATTAAAAAATTATCATGCGTGTTTTATTTATTCACAATTTTTAAATGTCAAAGATAGCAAAATATTTTCGATTCAAGTAAAGTGACTAGCCCATGTTCCAATACAAGTCCTCAGTTGAAATCTGTTAGAGGTTCAAGACTCAAGATTTTAACCATTACAATAATGAATCTCTCCAAGAAATAAGACGCACTCCTAGGTTCCAATATAATTTAAGGGAAATTTAAATGAATTTTATATAAATATTAGTTTTAAATTCAAAATACCAAGAAGTAAAAAACTGAGACATATCAGCAATCTTTTTGGAACCTCTCTTAGACAAACTGTATGCACATTTCAATACTTTAAATAAACATTTTAATACGTAAACATTTTAAAATCATTTCCTACTATATAATTTCTCTATATCTAAACTTTGTTGGCAATATTATTTTAAATCGAAATCAACTGAAAAAATTTTACAACGACATAAATTAAATGGCAGTGAAATTGGTCTTAAAATAATTCTTTTACCAACACTAGTTCTAAGCACTTGAGCTCTAATGAAACTGGTTATAATTTGTAGAGGCAATCATAATGATTAATTCTGACTCGCAACCCAAGATGAAGAAACTCACATGAATTGATGATTGGGAACAAAAGGGCAATTTCATCTTTAAAAGCTCTCCTTAGGCATCTTGAATTTCCCTGTAATTAAAGCTAATGCTAAGTCAGCTTAGGCAACTTTGATCATTTGGTCAAAGAAAAATTTAAAATTCAGTTCTAGGGATTAAATTGATTTTTTTTTTTCAAATCGAAAGACGGAATTAATTGAATCTAATGGTAGAAATGATTTGCATTAAATATTTTCAAATTTTTTCTGTTTTGAGAAAAATTTTATAATAATTTTAGAGAATAGGGACTAATAGTATGGTTATAATTTCAAACCATCAAGCCTATCACATGCTCCAAATTTTTTTTTTCAACCGTGATAAAAATGAAGTTTTTAGAGATAAATATATATTATGATAAATAATAAAATTCAAAACTGATGTTGCAATGATTTGCATTGAATCTAATCTTAGCTTTTTTCTAATCAAGTTTACGAGAAGTTCATAAAAAAATGATGAATTTATCAATCTAATGAAAAAAAAAAATGATAAATTAAATAGATGGTCCGCGTTTTACTGTGGGCCAGATCAAATTTTTTTTGTCAATGTAAAAAAATTGATACCCCGAAACACTATTATTGGATTTTAAAGGAACAGAAAAAAATCCACGACTTGATACCATAGAAAGAGAGCTAAAAAATAATGATAGTCAATCCCCTATAATAAAAATATAAAAGGATAAAATCAGAAAAAAAAAATCAAATGAAAAAAAATATTAAAAAACAAAGCACTAGCTAAATTCAAGTGAGATTGTTAAAACCCGTGAGCAAAACTAACCGACGATCATTATTTGGTAAGTGGCTTGTGCAACGCTGCAGGCCTATCATTTGTTTTATCGCAGAAAAGATTTCGAGATGATGCATATATTTTTTAAAAGAACAAAATCCAAAGATTATATAATTATTGATTCGAGGTCCAAAAATATTTAAAAAGCAATGAAAAAAATAATCGAGCTAAACTTAGTGAACCTAGTGAATCTATGACTCGAGACATGATATCGGGATAACTTAATAGAAAAAAAAAAGTAAATAAACAAAAAAATACTAATTTCAAAATAGAAAATTAAGAAAACAAAATTCCTTCAAGTATTGCCTCAAATTAAATGTCAGGGATGCAATCAATACATTTAATTTAATGAAAAAAAAACAAAATAGGACCAATTATATTTTTCATCAGAGAAAAAAAATACCAAAACGATGCAAACCTTGTAAATTCGGGTTAAACTCTCAAACCCGCAATCCATTAAATTCTTGATCCAGACTCAACTCAAGAGCTCAACACCTAAAAAATTTAATATTTGGATAGCAAAAATCAATTAATTCAATTCAAAAACAAAATTTCTTTAGAAAATCTAAATTTAACAAAGACCAAAAAAAGATTAATAAAAAAAAGGATTAGATTTGAAGAAAAAAACAAAAGAATGATGAAATTGTCAAAAAATTGAAAAAACCATTTAAAAAAAATAACAATAGAAAGACATGAACCAAATATCTAATTGGGGGCGAAATTAAAAAAAAAATCTTAATTTAATAAAGAGAATAACAATGAAATTGCAAAAACCCCTTAATTCCATAATTTTTAAAATTGTAATGAAGAGAATAAGGATGAAATCTTAAATATAACAAACCCTAGGGGTTGATTTCATTTTTTTTTAAGGCTAACATGAAAATCAAGTAGGAGAGAATGAAAAAGAAAAAAAAAAGAAACATTAAAATTAAATGCGCCAAAAGGGAGGAAATTGAAAAAAAACCAAACTTTAAGAAACATTAAAATCAAAGCAAAAATAGAAAAAAAAAAATGAGAACCAAACCAAAATAAATACAAAAATGGGAGGACATAACTAAAATTTTCAAGGCCTGACATGAAAACCAAGGCCTAAAAGAGAGAAACGAAGGGCAGGAGAAAAACCCCGATCATCATGGAACCACCACCTTGCCTTGGTGAACACACCTCTCATCAGTATTTGTTAGTAAAGCCATATCTTTGTGCATCGCATGAGACAGCACAATCGGTAATTTTTTTTTTGAACCACGTAAATTGTCCTCACATAACACTTTTAGAATATGCAAGCTCTCAGGACTCTTATGCAATGATGAAATGTTTTAAACATATTTTATATCGATTTATGAATATTTTAATGTAAGGTTAATTAACATTAAAAAATAGGCCCAAGGACATACCATTATTACAAAAAAAAAAACCCAAAGATAGCGCAAAGACAAAAAAACACCCTCAGAAGTCATCATTTGAAAATGAAAAAAGGGTCAAAGGTTAACAACATAATTTTTATTGTATTAAAAATAATAATATTTGCGATAGACAAACAAACCTCTCACTGTGGGCAAAACCATTTTTTCTAAGCACACCAAGGGTATAATCGTTGTTTTATTGTGCAAATTAAAAGAAGAAGTTGAAAAACTCTTAATAAAAAGACTATATATTTTTTTTCGCCAGATTTCAAGGGCATAAGAGTATTTTTTATTATGCATTATTATAAAGTTGAACTACAACTTTGCGCCTGATCAAATTTCTCAAATGACATTTAGATTTATGAAAAAAATTCTATTTTTTTCCTGAGTGCCAAGCGGGGCAATTATTAAAAAGGAATGAAGGACCAAATTACTATGAGATTGCTTGAATCCATATTAAATCTTGTACAACCTGGCCCAACTTGCCATATATTGTCCACTTTGGGCTTTACCGCCCTCAAACATGTCTTAAGGGCCTCTGCTGCCTCAATAAGCTCTCTGGCAGTCCCAAATTTAAAGGTAACCAATCCTTCCTTAACTTTTGTCGCAGTCCATCTCGTAGTCTTTCAACCCTATGTTGTTCACTGGGGGTATAATGTGAAGCAAACATGGAAATGTCATGAAACCTCCTTTCATAGTCAAGCACTGACATGTCCCTTTTTTCAAGGCTAGAAACTCCTGTTCTTTAATTTTTCCAATGATAGGAGGAGTAATGGTCTATTACACCTAACTAACAAAAAAATTATAGAAAACAAAGAAAGGGCTCCCCAGATAGAGGCTCATTATCAAAAGGAAATTGAAGAGCATCAAAAGGTGAAGTAGCTAGACTCACAAATATTTAACTTAAAGAAGCACTGAGTTTCAAATAATGGAAAAGGGAACATCTGCATAGCCTCTTGTGGAAGTAATATCAGCCTATATCCTTCACACATCTCAGAACTTTAGGGCAGACTTAGTAATTGAGTGACATTTTGTTTCTTTTGCCCTTATATAGCCAACTCAAGCTAACCATGGATCTAACAATGGAAGGAACTTCTGATGATAGGTGTACTAGTCTCAGGGACTATGATAAATTGGCTACTTTAAAAGATAAATTGAGAGCAATTGAAGAAAATAATCCAACTGATCCTGTATTGGCAATTGAAGTTTGTTAAAGTGCCTAGCTTCATCAGTACACCAGATTAGAATGCTCGAACTCCCATCTCTTATCACACTATAACAAGATGATTGAAGTGATCCATAACTATAAAATGCTAATGTATTTCTTTCAGGATAGTTTCATAGGGTCTGCATTAAGCTGATATATGAGATTGAATAGTACCAAGATTAATAAGTGAAAGGATCTGGTAAACGCATTCTTGAAGCAAATATAAATTCAAATCTGGAAACTTCTTTTAACAGAACCACCTGAATGGCCATGAAAAAAGATGGTGAGATACGACAACACATGTCCAACCTTCATTGATAGAAATAGAAATGATAATGTTGTTTGCCAACACCTTTCAATCCCTTTATTATAAGCATTTGATGGGAAGCTTAACTCAACATTTCTTTGAAGCCGTGAGGATTGCTGAAAGAACTATATAAGCGATTAAAATGCGAAACATTGGAGGGCTTACCATGGGTTCCAAAATAATAACGAGAGATTAATCAGAATATGAATTTTAGGTGGGAAATATTAGTTATGTGGTCCAGCTAGGTCTTGATGTAACATTAACTGCTCAAATGCCTTTGTCAAATATTGACATACATTTACCATTTAAGTTTGTTTACCAGCATTTGTTAGACTATAGACTTGTTGCCTCGACTCTATTAAATCCCATGCAACCATCATTTTCTAGGTGGTATAATCCAAATGAGATGTGAATATCATGGTGGGGTCCTGGGCCATTTGATTGAAAACTGTAAAAATCTCAAGTATCAAGTTTGAAAGTTGGTAAGCAAGGAACAAATTGAGTTTGTGAAGAATAATGGTACCTACTGTATAGTCACCCCTATCTTTAATAATGACCAGTAGCTTGCAAAATGCTGATGATGCATACATAATATGCAATTACCTATATCGTTAGTGCATCACAAACTTTCAATGAATTGTTCTTTATTCTTTGTCTTATTATTGTCTTGAAATAAAGAAATGTTTTTCTAAGAGGTATTTTGATAAAATATTTTGACCAAACTCTAACATGCCAACTTAAGGCTAATCATTTTTTAAAGATTAAAAGTGTTTTGATAGTAGAAATGACTCGATGTTCGTTAAAATGAATTGATAAATAATATCGAGTGAACAAATAAATTTTGAACTCACATATGAAATTGAATAGCACATCATGTAGCTAAATTTAAAAGTATGCATAATGACATGTAGTGGATTCGGTAGTGATGGACTTGAGAATTATAATTCCTTGTAAGTCTAAAATTATTACGTTGGATGAGGTTAAAATTTATCGGTTCTAACCAACTCTGCTTGAAATGAGAAAAAGATCATCTTTGTTTATTTCTTTCACAATTCTTAAAATATATATCCTTTACAATCCCAATTTAAGCCTAATAGAATCTCTCTTTCAAAAAGAAACCCTGACATAAATCATACACCACACTATGGGCAAACGAGAGCGTTTTGGTTGAAAAGATGAAGGTATTATTAGAACCAATAGTAAAAAACAATGTTAAGAAAGGAAGCCCAACTCTTGAGAAAAAGGGCTAGAAGTGAAAAAAAAAGCCATAAATTAGAGGGGCATCCAAGAAAACTTTGAGGAATGTTATATAAATGCCAAAAAGTAAAAATTGTCTACACTTAAAAGACAAGTCAAGGTTAAAGGTTGTCATAACCTAATTTTTAACCATTTTATTTTAATTATTATTATTATTATTATTATTATTATTATTATTATTATTATTTTATTTACTGAAAAGGAATATAAAAAAATGATGATAATGATGAAAAAACAAGTAAAATGAAATAAAATGAAGAATGGATTAAATTTGGGTTAAAGGCAACATGATTGGGAAGTTTTGGGGTTTAATTAAACTTTGAAATTAATCTAATTAATCCAATCAAGGGTTTAATTGGAGAATTGATAAGTTTTGAGACTTAATTGAGCTTGTAATTAATTTAATTAATCCAATTAAGGGTTTAATGAGAGAATTGATAAGTTTTGAGACTTAATTAAACTTGTAATTAATTTAATTAAGGGTTTAATTGGAGAATTGATAAGTTTTGAGACTTAATTGGACTTGGATTTAATTAAATTAATGAAATCAGGGACTTAATTAAACAATTATCAAAGTATAGGGCTAATTCTTGGCCAATTTGAAAGAAATTAAAATCCAAGGACCAATGTGTAAATGGTGCTGAGATGTAGGGGTTTAATTACAATTTATCCAAGGACTGGACTGCACAAATTCAAAATGTCAAGGATCAAAACACAAAACACCAAAAACGGCGCCGTTTTCCTGCTACTGTTCATCTTCTTCCCGACTGAAACGGACGCCCACCACCGCTCCCACCATTACACCTGCAATTAACACAATTTATTGCTTGAAGAAACGGCTTTGTTCTCTGGTTATAAAAGCCAGAGATAGTCCATGCACGGGGGAAAGAGAAAAAGAAACTGGGAGGAAAGGAACCGGAAGCTAAACCCAGACGAAAAACCAGAAACCGGGGAAAATCAGAGCAAAAATCAAAGCAGAAATACAGAACAAAAAAACCAAAACACAGAAAAGAGAAGGAAAAGTGAAGGAGCAGGATGGATAGGAGTATTGGTTTTGTCATTGCTTTCGTCCCTACACACAAAGGAAGGACCGGAAACCAAAGAAAAAAACAGAGGAATAAACAGGGGAGGGCAGAGAGAAACCACACAGAGCACAAAACAAAACAAAGAAAAAAAACCGAAAGAGAATAAAAATCAAGGAGCAACACAGAGAGGAGTATTGGTTTTTGCCACTGTTTTTGTCCCTGCAGAAAAACCTAGAATCAATAACCAATTCATAGCAGGCCGACTTCTCCATCATCTTCTTGGTTTCAAAAATTGCTAAGAAAAACGAAGAGGAAACGCTGACAAAGTGAGCACAGAAGGAAGATAAAGGGAAACCATAGGCGAGGGTCCATCAGCACTGCAAGCGTCTTCAGTCTCCAGCACCAGGTAAGCAAACTTTGCTTCTTTGTTAATTTAATTAGCATTGGCTTTGTGCAAGTGAATTTTAATTCACTTGCACACTGAAGCAACACGCGTGCGTTAGCGCACGCGTGTTGCTCAAGACCCAGCCCAGAAAAAAAATAAAAAAATAAAAAAAAATAGAAAAATAAAGAAATAGAAAAAAAATATAAAATGCGTATGCATGAATAAAAATAATGTAAATTTATTGGTTTAAACTAACGCCAGAGTTAGGAATAAAAATACCGGATTAAATTTATATTATTTTTATCCGTTGTATTTTATTTTATTTAGCTAGAAAAATAAAAAAATATGTGCATGTGTAAAAATAAATTTATTTTTATTTATTTATTCATTGGCGCTAGAGTAGAGAATAAAAAAATATTGATCTAATTTTTTTTTTCGTAGCTACGAATTTTTACCAACGCCAGAGTTGGAATTATTCGAGCTCAAATATTCACTGGCGCCAGAGTCAGGAATATTATAAACAAATCATCATAGCATAAGCGAATAAATGTTTAGCAATTGAAGACAAAACCAACAATGCAGTTTGCCTTAGGCAAAATGTTTAAGGGGTGATAATATCTTTCCTTTAACGTAACCAATCCCGAATCATAGAATCTCTGTTGAACAGTTAGGGTTCCTAGTGACCATAATACTAGGTGGTGACTCCTCAAACAAGACATTTTTCTTTAAAAGAATTGGATGCCAGAAATATGTTCTTTTTCCATAATCAGAGAATTATTTTTAGGGTCGCCGCGATATCGAGTGCGACAAAGGTAACAAAATACATATCAAGTCTAGAGGGGTAAAAAAGGTTTTTTAATTAAAAAAAAGACACAACAAATGCCAAAAGTCAATATTAAAAAAAAAAATTGAGCTAGAAACATGTCTTTTGGTATCTATAATGAAGCCTTTTATGTCTTTAAATAATTAGATTGGTTATCCATCAAAGGAAAAAGTTATATTTGCCTTATGACATCTATTAAAAGAATTTTGATCTTTTAGGTGAACATGATTATATGTCATTCTTTTATAAAGATAATGAAATAAAATTAAAGAGTGATGAGGCTAATGATTGATATAGAACCTTGACCTTTCCTTTGAATTGAAATTTGAGATAAAAAAGTCTCATGAAGATAAATGATGAGCAATGAGCTTTAATATTCTCTTTACGTTTGAGATTGACAATGAAAGAAGTGACATGGTTATATGCCAATGTTTAACCTTGATGGATAACACTGGAAGTTTTTGACTGATCAAAAATCCTGTTAAGAGTGAGGCATGGTTATTGTTTAATTATGATGAAGTTTCTTGTCTAGTTTTAGGAAACAAGATTTATTAATGAAATATATAGCATGGTTATATGTCATTTCCTCTACAAAGACATAAAGAGAAAGAGAGTTAAGCCTGTGAATTTCTTTTTCTTTCATAGCCATGAACCATAGATTGCATTACATGATTTAAAAGCTCTTTTTAATCAAGTAAGTAATTTGAATTGATAAATGACACTCTCATAACTTGAAGAGCTTTTCCATAAGGGTTGTGGCCTCACGAACTAAGCTATTGGTTATTATGCATGTTGATAAAATGGATGCTAAAAAGAGAAATTTTCAATGGAACCTTGATCTTTACTCAAAACCTTCCAGTATTGAAATTCACAGAAGGTCACCTTGTCATGTATCATCAAATGACACCTAAAATCAGATATTAAAATTGACATAAAGAACCATAGAAAACTATTTTAATCTTACAATATGTCAATTTCTGTTTTCAAAATACAAAACAATCAAAGGACTACATGTATTGAATGACATATGTTGGGTCTTTGACCAAAGAAACTTGTTTTTTAAAAATACTTTAAAAAACTAACATCTCTATGATTTCATTTCAATAATTATACTTGAATAGACATTGTTGCTACCCAAGTTTTGATAAAATTTTTGGAAAATCCAAAAATAGTGAAAAACAACGGAAATCCAAAAAAAAAAAAAGTTTTTAATATATTTGCATCATTTTTAGCATTTTCAACGTCGTCTAAAAAAAAAATTAAATTTTCAAAAGTCTTTTGAGCGCATTCAACTTTTCACATGTCATTTTTAAAATCATTAATTTTTCTCATTGAGTCGACGTTGATATTGTTCGTTTTTTAAAAATACAAAAAAACTAAGAAAACTCAAATTTACAAAAAAAAAAAGTTGAGGGACCAATTTTGAGGCCCAAACAATATTTTACCTATAAATATAGGTTCACAACTCACATAAGTGGGGGAAATTTTTGAAAGAAAAAAAAGAGAGGAAATCTAACCCTAAACCTATCTAACCAAATAGCCACCCCCCACTTGGCTTTGATTTTTTTTTTCTCTCTCCGAAACCAGTCGTTCAAGCCCTTTCCCCTCGGCTTGGAATTTTCCTCCTCCACACCGTCTCCTCAGCCACACACTCGATAGAAACCAGAGCTCCCCTTCTCCTCTCACAGCCCCCAAAACCATTTTTCCTTCTCACAGCCGACCCTAACAGCCCCATCGCCAGCCTTCACCGACTATCCCTTATAAACCCGAATCAGAACCTCCACATCCACCGATAGTACCGCCCCTCGGTTCTTTCTTTGCTCTCATAAATTAGCCTCCCTTTTCCCTCTCTATCGCCTTCCCCTTCATTTCCTTTTCTCAGCCGACCCATCGGTTTTTCCCAAACCAGAGAGCCTTCACTCTCCCCTTCCACCTCAGTGTCGTCCACAAACCGGCAGCGATGGCCCACTCCTCGTGTAGCAATGCCCGCCTCCTCCAGATCCTCCTTCAGAGATGTCGTCCCACACAAGCCAGACCCCTACCTGCAGCAGAAGAGGCGAAGACGAAAACCAAAAAAGGCAGATCTGTAGTGAGGTAGATCTAAAAGAGAAGGCAGAGGAGAAAAATATTTGAAAAACTAAGAAAAATTGAATCGATTGTATTGTGCATTGTTTCCCTTGTTGCAGGTGATGATGACCTTCACCGCAAGCAAGGAAGTGAAGAGGGGAGGAAGCCATTACAGCCCCCCCACATTGTTTGGATTTCACGACGGCGCGTGAACCCACACGCCGTCACTGTTCCGAATTTTTTTGGATTATTTTGTGATGTAATATTTGTTTATTTTTGATTTTTTATAATTTGTACTTTGTAAATGTGGATGTAAAAGAAAATGAAAAGAAAAGAAAAGAAAAGAAACAAAAAATATATAGTAAAAGTGAGTGTGTGTTTGGGTTTTCATTCATTCATTTATTTATGGATGTTTTTTTATGATAAAATTGTAAAGATTAAAGAAGAATTTAATATTTTGATTTGGTCATGGTCAAGAATTATGAACTTACATGTAAGTCGTATTTCTAATATCCGATGAAAAGACAATTATTAAAACTTCTTTAACACATTAAAGCCACAAAGCAGCTTACCTCAGGTAGGATGTGTCATCGGTGCTAATACCTTCCCTAACCACAATCAGTCCCTTACCCATGAATCTCTGACAAAACCAGTACATCTGGGTTTCCTAGTAGCCCTTAATTAAATACTTGGTGGCGACTCCCTATGCGTGAAACACCCAACTCATATCTGAGTGCCTGCTTGGTAATGGTGGGTATACGTACCTTAATCATTTCTTGCAACGCTCCTATATTGTCTTTCTGAAGATCGTCACTGGATAGTTATGAGACCCTTTTGAGACCAGGTAGAAAACCTACCCATGTTCACATAATGAATAGAATCTGTCCTTCGGCTGTATGTGCTATCTTTATTTGCATTACGACAAAACCTTTTTGAAGTATCTTGAACTCAACTTATGGGTGATACAATAACCGTCACTCAAAAAATTTTCATTGTCGAGTTTGGGCAAGAATCATGATTATTGTTTCATTATACAAGATTTATGACCATATGTCACCCCTCGAAGGGCGAGTTCATCATATAGATTACATGCTCATACATTTTTCATGTATGCACCGGGATGAAAAGTAGGTTCCCTCACCTGAGGTCTACTATACTGGACTGAGAAAAGTTGGAAAATAAGGAATGGGGTCCGATAGAGGGTCATTGTCTAAAGGAAATTGAGAGCATCAAATGTGAAGTAGCTAGTGAAGTAGCTAGACTTGATTTGCTTGAACAAGTGCTGAACTTCAAGAGTGGAAAATGAATGTCTGAACAGCTTCCTGTGGAAGCACTATCAGTTCGTGTCCCACACATGGAAACATTATTGAATTTTCTCATTAGCACTCCATTAGTAGGGGCCATAAACACTGAAGTGGCACCACCTCTCATTCATTTCAGTCATGAACAACATTAACGCCTTTAGTAATCAACAAAAGTCAATCTCTTTTTTGGTTCAACTACACTGTTAATGGTTCAATGACTCCACATCTTTCAATGGCATCCAATAGCTGTCAGCCTTTCACACCATGAGCAGAAGCTTTCTTTCTAGCCACATTTGCTGTGAACTCTATTCTAGTCTAGCAACACAAGATGTTGGTATTAAAAACATGACTTTACATTGAACTTCAACATAGCAGAGCTCTTTCAATAATCCATACAAGACAAGTGAATATCATGGTGGGGTCTTGGGCCATCATTTGAATAGTTGTAAATTTTCAAGAATTGAGATCGGATGATGGTGAGCAAGAAGTGAGTTGAGTTTGTGAAAGATGATGTCATCAACCATATTATCACCAGAACATCCTCAAATTGACAAAAGATCGAAAATGCTTGGTAAAGCACAAATATTACTAGAAAAGCCGATAGAAAAATGATGCTGAATTGTCAATCATTTTGTTGTGGAGTTTTGCCCTTTTGCATTTGGTTTTGGGGTCACATCTCATCCTTGAACAAAACATGTCTTTCCTTTATCTTCATGTTGTTTTGAAATCAAAAGATGCTTCTTTCAAAGGGTATTTTGATAAAATATTTTGATCAAACTCTAACATGCAAAATTAAGGCTAGTCAATCCTAAAAGATTAAAAGTGTTTTGATTGCAGAATGGCACACTTGAAATGGCAAGATAAACAATATGAGGTGACCATATAAATTTTGAACTCACACTTGAAATTGAACCACACACCATGTAGCTAAATTTTAGCAGTATGCATAATGACATGTAATGGATTTAGTCATTATGGACTCACGAATCATGATTCATACAAGTCCAAATCATTACACTAGATGAGGTCAAAATTTATCGGTTCTAACCGACCTTGCTTGAAATGAGAAAAGGTCATCTTTAATATCACTTCACTTTCTAAAGATATATATCCCTTGCAATCCTTATTTGAGCATGATAGAATATTTCTTTTCAAAAGAAACCCGACTAGGATCACACCCCACACTAGGGGCAAATAAGAGATTTTTTTTTAGCAAAGATGAAGACAATGTTAGAATCAATGGATAAGGAGAAGGCTAAAAACAAAAGTCCAACAATTGAGAAAAGGCTAAAAGAAAACAGACATAGACTGGGGGCATATAAAAAAACTTTGAGGAAGGCTATGAGAAAGCAAAAAAAGAAAAAAAGAAAAAAAAAAGGGTAGAAATTGCCAACTCTTAAAGGCAAGTCAAAGATTAAGGAAGGAGAACGCTTATCAAGTTTAGGAAGGGAAAAATAAGTTTCAATCAATGAAAGAGACAACAAACGCCAAAAGTCAATACTAGAAAAAATATCGAGTTACAAATATTATCTTTTGGAATTAATGATAAAGCCTCTAATGATTAGATTGATTATTCATCAAGGAAGAAGTTAGATTTGCTTTATGACATATGTTAAGAGAATTCTGATCTTTGAGGTTAACAAGGTTATATGTCACTTTCTCTACAAAGACAACAAGAGAAAGAGAATTGATGAATAATTGATGTTGATCTTAAGTCTTTGAAACCATCAAACACTTTTTTGAGCTTTTGAATTTCTCTTTCTTTTATAGACATGAACTATGTTTTGCATTACGTGCTTTTAGAAGCCCTTTTCGATCAAGTAAGCAATCTGAACCGATAAATGACGCTCTTAAAATTGGAAGAGCTTTTCTATAAGGGTCGTGACTTCATGAATTAAGCTACTGGTTGTTATGCATGTTGATAAAATAAATGCTAAGAAAAGAAACAACATTTCTTGATAAAGCGTGAGCATCTTGTTTTTGAAATTCACAAAAATATCACCTTATCACAAATAATCAAAAAGATATACCCAAAATCAAAGTTTAAAGTGGACACGAAGAACCATGGGAAAAGCCATTTTAATCTTGTAATGGGTCAATTTCTGTTTTCAAAATGCAAGACAATTAAAGGATTATATATTTTGAATGACGTGTGTTGGGTCTTTGACTATAAAGCTTGATTTTCAAAAGATCTTTTCCAAAACTGATATCTCTCTGATTTCATTTCAGCAATTAGACTTGAATAGACATGACATTTTAAGTATGAGATTTGATTCCAGAACAAGAAAGATTGTCGAACAAAAAAGAACATTGATTAAGTCTGCAAAATCCTCGACCGAAATGACATCAACTCTTCTCAACACTCCTTGAAAAGTTGAGACACCTTTGGGCAATATAGTGGACCCCGAAAGGAAAAAAAAGCAGTATTCATATTAGTTAGGGGGGAAAGAAAGATGATCAAATGAAGAATTGATGAATGAAGGACAATGTGGTTCAAAGAAAGATAATAAATGAATGAGCACATTTAGATCACACCGGGAGCAATATTGTTCAAAAACATTATATGATATAGTGAACTCCAGCAGCAATTGGGAACAATGTTGCACTTGAAGGACATCTTCATATCTTCATCTTGGGTTACCCTCTGAAACATGGCTATAACATATGTAATTGCATAGTTGCATTTAAATGAATGTCAGAAAGATGCACACCACCAAGACTGATTGTGGGACTATCTATTTTAGAGCTTAAAGACGCACTTCATCGCATGAATATGGGTGATAAAATGAACATTATTGATGATGCCAACGCATTTCTTTTCACAATCTGATTCAACAAGATGAGAGGAATCCCTTGAGAAGAACATTGAGCATTTAACAAAGAGCCTTTTTTAAAGCTATGAGATGCATGTTTGGATAACTCGACGTTTCCAAGAAGGCTGGTGATAACATATACTTGAAGAGTATTGTTTCAAGCTTGAGGCAAATTTATGACTAATTGACAATCTGGATGGGTGTTTGGCACGATGCGCACAATCAATGAGAGAACAATTCTCAAGATAATCTAGAAGATGAATGATCGGTTAAGCTCATTCATAATGAATCAAGCAACACCACACTTAGGGGCACACTCATGCTTGATAAACAACGAGGGGAGTAATCATCGCAGACAGCCCAGAATAGGCACGACACTTACAAATGAGTTGATGGCTAGCACACGGATAAGCTAGTAAATCAGAAGGACAAATAAGGCTTTAGAATGCAAACAAAGGCACCTTATGACGATGGAACATTAAAGAAGGGGGGGACCTATATTCCAAATCAGGTAAAAATGCATGTATGTCATCTAACCTCAAAACATTGCACATTTGTTTTTGAATTGTTACAGAAAAAATCCTCAATGAGGTCTAGCAAGATTGTGGAAAATGAAAGAAGCATTGCATTGATGATAACATAATCGGTTTTGATCATGAAATAAAAAGAAGATGAGATGAACCCTACTATTAGGAAAATCTTAAAGAAATGAAAAGATCAACCTTGCCATCGGGAAGCCCCGAGTTTTCAAACCCTGCGATAGGGAATTATCAAGAAGCACCAAGTTTTCCAGCCCTTCTTCTGTTATCCCTTCAGGACTTTCCCAGGTAAGTTCTATTTTTCACATTTGTCACATCACATCTTCCACTTAGGTAGGTCACCCATTACAATGAGACCACGCTTCACATCATCTTCCACTTGAGTAGGTTACCCATTACAATGAGACCACACTTCACATTCTTTTCCACTTAGGTAGGTCACCCATTACAATGAGACCACACTTCACATTCTTTTCCATCTGGGTAGGTCACCCATTATAATGAGACAGTACTTCTTATTTTTTCATCTGGGTAGGTCACCCATTACAATGAGATCGCTTTTCACATTCTTTCATCTGGGTAAGTCACCTATTACAATGAGACCACTTTTTATATTTTTTGGTTTTGGTTAAAGAAGGTCGCCATATGGGATCTCAGGTAGCTTTGGTTAAAGGGAATCACCATATGGGATTTCAGGTTGATCGAGCTACACATATTTTTTAGTTCTAGTTAAATGAGGTCGCCAGATGGGATATTAGGTAGCTTTGGTTAAAGGGAATCGCCAGATAGGATTTCAGGTTGATCGAGCTATACATATTTTTTAGTTTCAGTTGAATGAGGTTGCCAGATGGGATCTCAGGTAGCTTTCGTTAAAGGGAATCACCAGATGAGATTTTAGGTTGATCGAGCCACACATATTTTTTTAGTTCCAGTTGAATGAGGTCGCTAGATGGGATCTCAAGTAGCTTTGGTTAAAGGGAATCACTAGATGAGATTTTAGGTTGATTGAGCTACGCATATTTTTTAGTTCCAGTTGAATGAGGTTGCTAGATGGGATCTTAGGTAGCTTTGGTTAAAGAGAATCGCCATATGGGATTTTAGGTTAACCGAGCTACACACATTTTTTAGTTTCAATTGAATGAGGTCGCTAAATGGGATCTTAGGTAGCTTTGGTTAAAGGGAATCACTAGATGGGATTTCAAGTTGACCTAACAAATGGGGGGCAATTTTGAAAGAAAAATACAAAAAAAAGGGGAAACCTAACCCTTAACCTATCTAACCAAACAGCCGCCCCCTACCCGGCTTTGATTTTTTTCTCTCCGAAACCATCCGTTTAAGCCCTTCCCCCCCGGCTTGGAATTTTCCTCCTCCTCACCATCTCCAACCTTTTCTTCTTCCCTCAGCCACACACCTGACAGAAACAAGAGCTCCCCTTCTCCTCTCACAGCCCAAAAAACCATTTTTCCTTCTCATAGCCGACCCCAACAGCCCCATCGTCGGCCTTCACTGACTATCCCCTACAGACTCGAACCAGAACCTCCATATCCACCAACCGTACCGCCTCTCGGTTATCTCTTCACCCTCATAAATTAGCCTCCTTTTTCCTTCTCCATCGCCTTCCACTTCATTTCCTTTTCTCAGCCAACCCATCGGTTTTTCCCAAACCAGAGAGCCTTCACGCTCCCCTTCCACCTCAACGTCGTCCACACTGTCAGCCATTAGCGCCGTCCACAAACTGGCCTCCAACAATATCCCTTCTTCAGTAGGACACCCACAGTGCTGTCCCTTCCTCATCCGCCAGAGCTACCTGCCTTCTTCAAGCTACAACGACGACCCGCTCCTCGTGCAACAACACCTGCCTCCTTCAGCTCCTCCTCCATAGACACTATCCCACACAAGCCAGACCCCTACCTACAGCAGAAGAGGCAAAGATGAAAACCAAAAAAGGCAGATCTGTATTGAGGTTAATCTAAAAGAGAAGGCAGCGGAGCAAAAATCTGAAAATTAAGAAAAATTGAACCGATTGTATTATGTGTTGTTTCCCTTATTGCAGGTGATGGTGACCTTCATCGCCGATGAGGAAGTGAAGAAGGGAGGAAGCCATTACAGCCCCTCACTTTGTTTGGATTTCGTGGCAGCGTGTGAACCCATGCGCCGCCACTATTCTAGCACTGTTCCAAATTGTTTTGGATTATTTTGTAATTTTCAGATTGTTTAATGTAATATTTGTTTATTTTTGAGTTTTTATAATTTATACTTTGTGAATGTGGATGTAAAAGAAAAGAAAATAAAAGAAAAGAAAAGAAAAGAAACAAAAAATATATAGTAAAAGTGAGTGTGTGTTTGGGTATTCATTTATTTATATATTTATGGATGTTTTTTTTATGATAAAATCGTAAAGATTAAATAAGAATTTAATATTTTGATTTGGTCACGGTCAATAATTATAAACTTAAATATAAGTCGTATTTCTAATATCCGATGAAAAGACAATTATTAAAACTTTTTAAACACATTAAAGCCACGAAACAGCTTACCTCAGGTAGGGTGCGTTAGGGGTGCTAATACCTACACTAACAGCAACCAGTCCCTTACCTGTGAATCTCTGACAAGACCAGTACACCCAGGTTTCCTAGTAGCCCTTAATTAAATACTAGGTGGTAACTCCCATTAAAGCAAGAAAAGCATAACGAAAAATCGCCAACGGATGCTGCGCGGGTGACGAGCGATAGACATGATCATGGAAATGTGCGAGTTGATTTCTGAATAAGAAAATTCTTGAACGAAAGACCATGGACCAAGTTTGCAAAGTCCTCAACAAAAATGACATCGACACTTCTTGATCATTGTTGGAAAGTTGAGCAATCAGGGGCAATATAGTGGACCATGGGAGGGAAAACAAACAATATCCAGATTAGATGGGGGCAAAAAAAGATAATTAAATGATAATTTAGTGAAATTCATCAAAACTATGTTTAACAGCTTGCAATGACAAACACCTTTTAATTATAAAAAAAAGAATGAGCATATTCAAATCAACTGAGGGCAATGTTGCTCAAAAGACAGCCTATGATTTAATGAACTCCAATAGCAGTAAGAGTAACGCTGCACTTGAAAGACATCTTCATGTCTGAAATTTTGATTTACCCTCTAAAATATAGTGACTCTTAAAAGATGTTATCATATGGGTGCATTTTGATAAATGTTGGAAAGATGCACATCATCAAGACTAGCTGGGGACAATTTGCTTTGAAACTCATTAATTCAAGGTGCACCATATTAATATGAGTGATAAAAGAAACATCATTGATGATGACAATGTATTTCTTTTCACAATCTGATTAAAAGGGTTACAAGGAATTCATTAAGAAGAACATTAAGCATACAATAATGAGCCTTTACTGCAAGCTATGAGATGCATGTGTGGATGATTTGACAATTCTTTGAAGGTTGATGATAACATATATGTGAAAAGTATGTTTCATTTGATGGTAAATTTATGGTTGATTGACGATTTAGGATGAGGTCAACATTAGAAAACTTGTTGATGATTGTTGGCAGGATGCACATAGCTAATCAGAGAAAAATTCTTGAAGAATCCAGGAAATAAATGATTTGTTAAGCTCCTTCATGATGACACCACACTTCAAGGCATGGTTAAACTTGATAAACAACGAGAGCAATAATGATGGCTAACAACCTAGGATGGGCACTACACTTATATTTAAGTGGAGGATTGACAAACAATAAACTGGAATGAGACATTGAATCAAAAAAATATAGAAGACTTTTGAATACCAAAGAAAGGCACCCTATGAAGATAGAGCATCAAAGAAGGGGGCTTATATTTCAAACCATGTAAGGATGCATGAATGTTATCTAACCCCAAAGCATTGCATAAATGTTTTTTTATTTTTTAAATTTTTACAAGAGAAATCCTTAATGACATTTAACAAGATTTTGATGAATTTGAGTAGACAAAGAAAGAATCTTTGATCTATGATAGCAAGGAATCCAAGTTCAAACCTTGCAATCAGGAAACACCAAGAAATTAAACCTTGCAATTAAGAAGAAAAGTGAGGAGAATCTTACTATTATAAAATTCTTAAAAAAGCAAGAAGATCAACCATGTCATTAGGAAGAATCTTCAAGAAGCATCGAGTTTTCAAAACCCCGCGACTGGGAAGTAATTCTAGTTAAAAGGGATCACTAGATGAGATCTCAGGTTGACCAAGCTGAAGACAAAGACAAAGGTTTTGGTTAAAATGGGTCTCTAGATTGAGATTTTAGGTTAACCGAGCTGAAGGCAACATTTTGTTTTTGGTTAAAAGGGATCGTTAGATGGGATCTCAAGTTGATTGAGTTGAAGCCAAAGACCAATGTTCTAGTTAAAGGGAGTCTCTAGATTAAGATTTCAGGTTAACCAAACTAAAGGTAACATTTTGGTTTTGGTTAGAGGGGATCACCAGATGGGATCTTAGGATGACTGAGTTGAAGACAAAGACCAAGGTTCTGGTTGAAAGACATCTACTTGGTGGGAGCAATTGAAGAAGATAAGAGAGAGACCTGGGAAAGTATGAATCCTTGTGCTGTGCTAGCCCCTTTTGTTCCAAAAAAATATGGGCCATGGCGTATGTGTGTGGACAATCAAGTCATAAATCAAATCATAATAAAATACAAATACCCCATACTATGTCTAGATGACATGTTAGATCAGTTGGCAAGGTCTAAAGTATTTTCCAAGATTGATCTCAAGAGTAGGTATCATTATATTAGAATTAGACGAAGAGATGAATGGAAGACAACCTTTAAAAATCACTAGGGGTTATATGAGTGGATGGTCATGCCATCTAGATTGTCTAATGCTCCTAGTACATTCATGAGGTTCATGCATGAGGTATTAAGGTCATTCATTTGCAGATAATATTCTCATTTATAGCCCCACTCTGGAGTCTCATTTGGAGCACTTGCAGGTTGTTTTTGATACTTTGAGGAAGGAATAGTTGTATGTCAATTGAAAGAAATGTAAGTTCTTCACAATGTTTATAGGTATAGGTGAACAATGTTTTCTTTACACCTTTTAGTTTTCTTTCTTTACTTGAAATCTCACTTAACAATTTAAGTTTTTGGGTTGAGATATTTTTTTAACATAATATTATACTTTAATAACCAAGTAATAAAAAACTTTACCTAACAACTTAAGCTTTTAAGTTATAATGATTCTTATTAACGATTTAATAGTTTTCACTAGCCCACGCTTTCAAATCAGATGAGAAGAAATGTTTGAAATCATATGCATAGTTAATGTCCTGCAATATATGCAAGATAGTTTCCCAATCAATACTGTTTGGGAAATATAGAGCCATCAAACAAGGTGCGTTCAAAATGCAGGATAATTTCATAATCAACAGTGTGTCTAGGAAACATAAAGCCATCAGACATGGTGTGTTGATCATGCTCATGATAATTTACAAAAGAAAAGTATGTATACTAGAGAGAAAAAAAAAGAGACTTCTTATATATTATTGTGTTTATTATACAAGTTCTTACAACTATTTATATAGAAAACGAGCTAAGGAGCTTTACAAGTGATGAAAACTTAATTACAACATCATATCCCATACTTTTAGCACATAGATTAGACATGATTATAGGAGCAACAAATCGCATGATATTAGCCAAGATGCAAGTCCATGATCCTAGCCAACACTGGAAAGATCGAATTCGCTAAGAAAAATAATTTTATGACACAAACTTAGAAGTGATTAGAACTTGAGAGCAATTTGAGGTTGCCCGCAAATATTCAGATTAATAATTATTGTTTTAAAATAAAAATAAAAATTTTAATCACACACTTGTACGTGGATTGAGAAATATAACATATTTTTTTAATAGTTTTTCTAAGAATCATAGCTTCTAGATGAATCTTGGCGTCAAGGATTCATGACAAAAAGTGATTCCCAGATATATTAGAAGCAATAAATTCAAGTTTCGTCAGATTTAATATTATTTATAAAAAAAAATTAATAAAATAAAATCATGAATATAAAAGCAAAAAAAATCTAAATTAAATACAGTTTTTGAAGAGCTAGTATTTCTAAAGAACTAAATAGCCGTCTAAATTTATTTAATTCTTCAAACAAAAAAAAATTTACAATACTAGTTCTTTAAGAGCTTTAAATATTGATGAATAAAAAAAATATATATATCAAAATAAGTTACATAGCCAAATATATTCCATAAAGTACAAACAATAATGAAAAGATAAAAAATATTGAAATTAATACAAGACACATAACATAGGAGTTCATGTGTGTCGATATTTTAATATAAATTATGTAGAGTAATAATGTTAATAACGTGTTAACAAATAAAGAACAAGTAAGAATATACATATTCAACATAAAACTTAAAAGAGAAGTTCATATCTTTTTCTTGTATATTTTTCTCAATGATTAGAATAAAAGACAAATAGTTTATTTATAGTAGAAGAAAATGAGAACATTAAAAAACATTACGAAACCCAAGTGTCATGAAAAACTAAAAGATAACCCTGAGGGGTAGCTCAACTGGTCAGACCTTGAGTTTACTCTTCAATAGTCATGAGTTTGAGTCCTATACTCCTATCAGGGCCATTGGAAGCTTACATAATCATTAACTTCAAGGCCCAGAGAATTAGTCAAGGTACGCACAAGCTGACCCGGACACCCACATTAATAATAAAAAAAACTAAAAAAATTAAATTCAAGAATCATAAAATCTAAGAAATTATAATGAGCATTTTAATATATATAATTATAGATTTTATAACAAAAGGGTTCTCCGATGAAAAATATTGTGCTAACAATAATAAAAACAATGAACAGTGTATGTCATATTGTAGAGGTCCAAGTATATTTTTTATTAATAAAACAAAATAAAAGGCACTATGTGTTGTGATGACTGAAAATCGTCATCTCAATAATTTATTACAAAACCTAATTGCATAGAAGTGACAATAAAATATTGAAGTTTGCAAACAAGGCAGGAAAGTGTAGTCCCAACTATTATTTGCAACCTCTACAGGCTGGCCTCTTCACTTTCTTTTCCTCATAGAAATTGGAAGAGGCGGGATGCTCTGTTCATGCCTGAAGAAGTTGCCAGCATCAACTTTGGTCTTCACTTTTACCAATCTCTTGAAGTTACCCTTGAAGTACTTCGAACCCCAAACACTTGCTTCCTTAAAGCTTGTGTTAGTATTCTTGTTCATGCCCAAATCAAGGTCCCTGTAATTGAGGTATGCTTCCCTTGGATACATGGAAACATAAGGTGTCATGTATTTGTAAACCTTCCTAATCCAATCAATATGCTTTGCATTCTCTGAAGGATCTTCCCAGGTCGTCGTGTAGCTGATGAAGAACATGTTACCTTTTCTGTGCGGGAAGGGAATCTCAGATTCTGAGATTTTGCTCATCATTCCACCGTAGGGAATAAATGCTACAGAAGGGGAATCTTCTTCATACATCATTTCCCATAAACCTTCAAGTGCTGATTCATGTATTGGTTTTTTAGCAAAGTCGGACTTGCCTTTGAAGGTGCCCTTGAATAAATTCTGTCGCTGAAGCAAGATTTCAGGAGTTGAATTGTTGGGGAAGAAGCCCATATATAGCACAGAATTGATCCAGTTTGTTTCGATACAATCCTGTTTCGTCAAACCGAGTTCAGGGAAGCTTTCTTGCATGACTTGGAGGAGTCTCTTTGCATCACCAAGAAACAATCCATTATAGGAAGTTGATATTGTTTTCTTACCTTCTTCACTAGCATTTGCCAACTGTGTACTGACTCTGAAAAAGAGATTCTCGTCGAGCTTATCAGAAGCTTGCAGGAATCTATAGAGGATCTTAGTAGCACCTTGTTCCAAGGTCCTAGCAACCCTGAAAACTGTCACAACTGGAGGTACTGGAACCAGTTTTACTTTCCAGGAAGTAATGATTCCGAAGCTACCTCCTCCACCTCCTCTAATTGCCCAGAATAGATCTTCTCCCATGGCTTTTCGGTCAAGAACTCTTCCATAAGCATCAATTATACGAGCATCGATGACATTGTCTGCAGCAAGGCCATATTTTCTGAACAAGGTACCGTATGCACCTCCTGTGATGTGCCCACCGATACCTAAACTGGTACAAACACCAGCAGGGTAGCCATGAGTGTTGCTCTTCTCTGATATTCTATAGTACAGTTCGCCAGTTGTGGCACCGGCCTCAACCCAAGCGCTATTATCCTCGATATCAACGCTAATTGACCGAAGCTTGGCAAGGTCTACAACAATGAAAGGCTGCTCAATTTCAGAGACACAAGAGAGTCCCTCATAGTCATGGCCTCCACTACGGACTCGAAGGTGAATACCAAGTTGTTTTGAGCAAACAACACCAGCTTGGATGTGGGATTCGTACAACGGTGTGAAAATGAACTCAGGTTTCGGTACTGTAGGCTGTGAGAACCGGAGGTTTTGAACAGATGACTCTAAAACACTAGTGAATGAAGAGTTGTTTGGGGTGTACAAGATAGTGGAGAAAGGATAGGAGGACTCAGAATTCTTGGAGAGACATTGTAAAAAGCTATCCTTAATTGAGAGTGAATCTATGGATGAAGGAGATAGAACTAGCAGGAATACAAGTACTGACAGAAAGGAAGAACCTGAAGGAGCCATTTCTCCTTGTGTTTCAAGAAATGATGTCCCTACGGTTAATCTTGTAGAGATCGCTGTGATCCTTGGATGAATTTATAGTGAACTTAGCGTGAAAGACAAGCAAGGAAAAAAAAAAAAAAGTTCAAATATACAACAGTTTGGTTTAATTGGTAAATGTTTGAATTTAAGCTTCTAGAATCCGGGAATCAAAGTTTAATGGTAAAATGATTTTTTCCTGAAGAAACAAAAGGGAAGAAGATTCTTCTTATTCATATCAATACTCTTACAGTAACGGAGCTTTTTATACAAGTTACAATGAAATAAGGAAGGGTAACAGTGTTCATATCAGACTCTATCACTATTAAATATTATTCTATCAATTGCATTATAAAGGAATTGCAGTAGGAATGAGTTCTACAACTTGTGTTGGAGTGAAACTAAAACTCTGCACTTTAAACTCTGTCATCCGAACTATAGGTGGACTTTGCAATCTGTGTTGGAGTGAAAGTTTAATGCTTTTCTTCAATAAAACCCAAGTTGTGTGGTTTCGGGTTAGGTGTTATAGGCTATCATAAAAATTAATATAAATTTAGGGTGTTTAGAATTGTGATGGATAATGCTTTTTTAAATAAATTTTTGGTTAAAAATATATTAAAGTAATTATTTTAGATTTTTTTTTATTTTTGGCATCAATATATCAAATCCATTAAAAAATACTAAAAAAAATATTAATTTAATATTTCTTAAACCTAAAATACATTTAAAAAGCACATTAAAACATAAACAAAAGAGGTGCAAAACACCTCCTAGATCCATGTTCTAATCTCTCATCAACCTTGCTGAGCATCATGTGGAGCTCATGATTTTAATATATATTTTTTTGACAATTCAATACTGTAGTTTACCAACTCTTGAAAGACATTTCTTGTCACTCCCGCTTCCTCTAGAACACCATTAATGTTGCTGGGACCATGATTGAAACATTAAGCTGAAAAATTTAGAGTTCAGACGCGTTAATTGACTAGTAAAATTAAGAGTGAGGAGTCAATATATTTACTTGACGGGCACTCGATCCTGCCCATGAAAGTGATTTTTGAAACTTTGGGAACCAACCTGTAAGACTATATAATTACAACCTTGTGTGAAACAGGAACCAGTTTTGCGGCTGGCTTAATAATATTTTGTGCCTTCTTCGTATTTTCTCCATGATATTTATTTGATTTTTTTTATATTTTTTTTCTGAATTTTTTTTTTTTATAGAGGTCCAAAAGCAGATAACAGTAACTGTTGAATGGCGGGCTCTAGTAGACCACCCTAGCCCAGGTAGCGGGTTGGTTTACTTTTCGTACGACCTGAAACTTATTGTCTCCTTCTTGTTTTTTTCTTTGCTGTTACAGCTCTTTATTATTTTTCGAGTCGTGATCATTTGTTTATGAAGATCTTCATGCAAATCTATGATTCTTGTCCCCTGTTCCTATCTACATTATATAGGTGTAAATTATTAATTAATGCTTGTGTTTTTGTTGATTTTCTATGTTAGTCTATTGGCAAAGAACGATCGACAACGTAGTGGATGAATGCGAGCCTTAACAATAACTTAAACAGCCAGTACATGAAGGTGAAAACCAAGCACGAATCCATATGTGAACCTACAAAATCCACAATCTACATTTAGATCTTTCCTTTTCCTTTTATTACAAGTTGTGGTCGTTCTTTGAGTCTCCATCTGAACTCTGTACAAGGTTTTTGGGAGGAAGCATGGTGACTATCGTTGCGGCACGCTGAGAAGGCAATGTAATGGGACTTTGCCCTTTTGGCTGGGTAAGGAAAAATGGAGGCAAAACAATAATATTAATTGAATTACAAAGAAAAAACAAATGGGGTGGAACTATTTATTATTAATCAAGAACGATTAAAATGAAAGGAAATTGAGAAATGAGTGCCTCACATGACTTGAGGCTGGATTTAAGGAAAGGTAATCATGGAAGGTATTGAAAAAATGGAAGAACTTGGAAAACCATTTGATGTTTTCTTCCTTTTTTGGCTGTATTTCAAGAGTTGAAGCTCCTCTCTAGCTCTCCTATAGATGAGCTACATGACCCTTTTGATTAAGAAATCCTAACATCACATCTTAGCGCAACAAGTTGGATAATTAACCTCATTCATAACACTGCTTAAAATATGAAGCTGAAAAGGGCATGTTGTTTGAACGCAAAAAGCAAAGATCCTGTTCATCCTTGTTAAACTTGGTCAGGCCCAAAGGGTTGACATGGGAAATTCGACCTGGAACCTTACCCAGTTCAAATTTCAAGTTAAACAGCAAAAAAAAACATTGCCCTAGCGAAACCTAGCCAGGTTTTTAGTGACCTAATTAACCTATAATGTTTTGATTAAAAAAATCTGACCTGGTGTGATGTAATAACCTAGTGATCCAAGCCCTTTCCCTAGTCAGTCCCCGGGCTGGTCCGACAACTATGAATGATTCAATGAATGTCTATATTTCCAAGTTTTCATTCTATATCAAGATTGAATCAAACATCAAATGCTAAAAAATGGCATCAAGCTAGAAATTTTGTATAAAAACCAACTTAAAACAGATAATTGGTTACATTTACGGACAATATACATCTCAAAATTTTTTCAAGCAGGACATTTTTGGTCTCTGACTGCAATAATATTGAATCAATTCAAATGGATATTAAACTAGTTAGTTTAGCTTTTGCCATCTCTCGAATATGCCTTTGACATACACCATACCTTTTTCACTGAACTGAAGTTCCTTCCTCATTTGCTCTACTTGCTGATCATCACCTTGAACAACGATCTCTGATAAGGTCCCATCATCTGCAACCATCATCTTAACCTTGATCTCCTCTTTCCTTGATGCTTGCTTCCAGTAGTACGCTCCTCTGCATCCATTTCATCTTAAAAGCATCAGTGCAACTATATAGGGTGAGACATTTGAAAGAGAGAAGTCAATTAATACTTCGGCATGAAGCACTTACGCCAATGGACTTAGAATTGTGATCCAGAACCAATTGTTACCAAAGTCTGTATTTCAAGAGTTGGAACGCTTACACCTGATGTGGCCATCGCAACGCTTACTCCCATAACGTGGTGCTGCTGTGACTCTATTCTCACACATGCATAGGCTGCTTCTAGGTCTAATTTTGGTTCTTTTCGAAGAATTTTCCGCGGATTTGATCATATTCAGGATCAAGACCACTTAAAAAAATATGTACCTGCAATCTCATCATCACTGCATGAAGTTGTACAATTCCTTCAACAGATTCTGCTTGGGGTGTGCTGCGATGATCGATTTTCTAGAAGATTGCAACAAGTTCATTATAATATGTGGATAAAGATCTACCATTCTGAGTGGTTGAAAAAGATTTTTGATTCTGTTCAAACAATCGTGTTTCATCAAATCCATTATAGAAGGTCCTTGACACTGCCTCCCAAATTTCTGTTGCTGTAACAAGACGGATAAATCTCTACATCAAGTGAGGGCTCATTGATTCGATGAGCCAACTCTTTACTTTATGATTTTCAGTAATCCATGTATCATAGTTTGGATCATTGAGTGTAGGTTTTTTCGTTGCTCCAGTGAGATATCCCACCTTGTTACGAGCTTCAATACGCATCTCCATCAACTGAGACCATAATGTGTAGTTTGTTTCATTGAGAATAACACTGACAAGAATGCCAGAGGTTTCCTGCTGAATGATAATTGGGTTTGACTGGGTGTTGTTCGGGGTGACTAGAACAATTGGGTTTCATTCTTGTTTTGTCATTGTTTGTAGGAGGAAATTCATGGAATACAAAGTTCAAAGAGAGATGCAGGAAAGAACAATGTAAAAAATTTGTTTTCAGGTCTACTCTGATACAATGTTGATTACAACAGACATACAACAAGGGATTTCTACTATGTAAAATATTCTCTACTTCTTATTATTATTCATATGTTCAGCAACTATATATACAGGGCAGTAAGAAAACATATTCTACTTAGAATCCTATTCCAAGTCGGACAACAATTTGTACAAGGAAACAAACAGATTTCCTATAATGTTGGAATCCATACATACCTTGCCAGCTAACAATTATACTAAGCAAAAAAAATCTTATTTTAAACAGGAAAAATAATTTTGTTGACTTAACTGATTGAATAGTTTCTAACTGGTAGACTAATTCCTTTATTTTTTAGAAAAAAACTAGAAATCATGTTTATTTTCAGCATCCTGCATTAAACTTAA
Source organism: Populus alba (assembly GCF_005239225.2). Lineage (NCBI taxonomy): Eukaryota > Viridiplantae > Streptophyta > Magnoliopsida > Malpighiales > Salicaceae > Populus > Populus alba. The sequence continues at coordinate 53,888,592 of NC_133284.1, read as the reverse complement.
TTTCTCATAACTCCCAGCATATCTCGCATCTTGGCAAAAACATCATGTTTAAGTGGCTTAATGAAAATATATGTGACTTGGTCTTTGATCTTTACGTACTTGACTTTAACTTCCTTGTTTGTAATGCAATCTCATAGGTAATGAATTCTTGTGTCAATATGCTTACTTCTATCATGAAACACATGATTCTTTACTAAGGCAATTACTGGTGAGTTGTCTACATAAATTTATGTAGGCTTCTCTTGTGGTATTCACAACTCCTTTAACAATCTTCCTAGCGATATGGAATGACAAACACATGTTGTAGCAGCTACATATTTAGATTCACAAGTTGATAATATGACTATAGATTGTTTCTTCGAACTTCATGTGAATGTTATGTGTCCTTTGTAGAAGATGAACCCTATAGTGCTCTTTCTATCATCTATATTTCTAGCTCAATCACTATCGCTCTAGCCATAAGATCAAAGTTGTTAGAGTAACTATAGAATAAGCCAAAATCTATGGTACATTTGATATATCAAATTCACTTCAAAGCTATAAGACGTGTCATAGTTGGTGTCTTCATGAACCTACTCGCAAGTCCTACTCCAAAGAGAATATCTTGATAAATACATGTCAAATATCTCAAACTCTCAACCAGGCTCTTGAATATTGTAGAGTTTATCTTCTCTCCTTCATCATTCTTTGACATCTTTACTCCACACTTAAAAAATGATTGACCAAATAACTCATGAATCGATTTACGAACTACTATTTCTGTTATTTTACTAGTTAAAATCTGAATTCGAGTTTATAATCCGTTCTTTATTTTTTTGATTTTTTTATTTTAAAATTGAATAAATCAAAACTAATGATTTTTCTTTTTTTAAAAGCAATGTAGTTTTAATTTTTTTTTTTTAAAGGAAGGATTGACCAAATAACTCATGAATCAATTTATGAACTACTGTTTCTGTTATTTTACTAGTTAAAATCTCAATTCGAGTTTATAATTTGGTCCTTATTCTTTTGATTGCTGTTTTTTCATCCTTTGCATTTATTTTATTGTTTTGATTTTATACTATAGAATTTTAATTCATTTTTTTTTTAATTTTGGCCCTCATTTTTTTCATTACTCTTTTTCTACCCTTTTCAATTTAATCCCAAATTAGTTTGTTTCAATTATTTTTAGTGCAAGATTTGGTCATTTGTTTTTATTTTTTATAATTGAGGATTTTGCTTTGTGATTATTTCTGCCTTTTACAGGGTTGTCCTATTGTCATGTTTCGGTTTACTAGTTTCAATGATTTACATGGTTTGTGTTCAATATTTTTTTTAATTTTTATCATTTGACATTGACATAAAAAAAAGTACATGTCATTTTTTTTTTTTTCATTTTTGGCTCCTTTAAGCAAGCTAAAGTGTTTGTGTGTTTGGAGTGTTGAAAGTAAACATGATTTTTGGTTCTTCTGAAAAACTAAGGAACTAGTCTATCGGTTAGGAACCAGTTGACCGATTGAATTAAATTAACTGGTCTACCGGTTGAGAACCAGTCGACCATTAAATCGACAGAATTACTTTTCTTGTTCAAAATATGATTTTCTTTGCTTAGTATAATTCCTTGATTGTCTAGGATTTTAGGCCTATAAATAGACTTGTAATTAGAAGCATAAAGAATAAGTATAGAAGAGAGAAAAGGTGTATAGAATAGAAAATACTTAATGAAACATTCATTCCTTTAAAATTTTCTTCTTGTTATTTAGCTTTGCTATTTTGCATTATTATCCATAAGCTTCTACTACACCAATTTTCTTCCAACAAGTAGTATCAGAGCTTGTTTTGATTATTTGACGTGGCCAATACAAATTTCCCTCTTCAATTTCCTCGTTTGACAAAGGATACCTATGAAATTTGGTGTGTTCGTGTGAAATCTTGGCTAGGTTCCCAAGATGTGTGGGAAAGGGTTGAAAAAGGCTTTAAGGGGTCTATGGAAGGAGTAATATTGACTTCATCCTAAAAGGAGGCCATGCAAAAGGCACGAAGAAATGATCAACAAGCATTACAATCATCCACTAATGTCTGAATGATGCCACTTTTAAGATAATGACTAATACAACCACTGCCAAGTAAGCATGAGAAATTTTGCAACAATAAAATTAAAGAGCTAATAATATAAGAAAGGTAAGCCTATAAAAGTTACGAGGTGACGAAAAATTACTTATGCTTGAATCAAAGAGTATTTCATATTACTTTGCTAAAGTATTAGCCATATACAATTAACTGAAGAGATATTAGGACAAGATGGAGGAAACATGTGTGATGGAAAAGATCTTACGCTCGCTGCAAAAAAAATTCCATTATATGGTGGTTGCGATAGAAGAGTCATCAAATATGGATTTTCTGACAATTCAAGGTCTCATGGAAAAACTACAAGCCTATGAAGAAAGAGTCAATGGAATTCAAGAAGGTGCACAAGCACTCTTCTTAAAATTATCTACAAAAGAGAAGCAAGATGGCTTTGGTTATAGCCAAAATGGTAAATGACATACACAAGGCAGGGGAAGATGAGGAAGAGATAAATTATGGAAAGGAGGCTGAGGCAGCCTCAACAGGTCACTTGGTCGATCAAATAAAGCAAACCGGTCGATCGGATCCACTGACAGTAGCAATCTAAGAACCATGTTTGACAAAACAAAAATTAAATGTTATAATTGTCAAAGAATAGGTCATTATGCCAGGGATTACTGGAATCCAGCCAAAAAGGTTGAAGAGAATGTCAATCTAGTAGTAGAATAAGAGCAATAAAAACCAAAGAAAACAAGTGGTATCTAGACAATGGAGCTAGCAATCACATGTGTGGAGACAAAGACAAGTTTATTGAGCTTGATGAATTAATTAAAGGTAATTTCACCTTTATAGATTATTCAAAGGTTTCCATCAAAGAAAAATGTATGATTTTGATTCAAATGAAAAATGGTAATCATCAATTTATTATTGATGTTTATTATATTCTAATTGTAAAAAGCAATATATTGAGTTTGAAATAATTATTGAAGAAAGGTTATAAGATTAAAATGAAAAATAGTACGTTGACATTACTTGATACTCCTGGAACTGTGATTGCAAAGGTAACCATAACAAAGAACAAGATATTTTTACTAAATATGCCTAAATGCCTAAAGGCATGTGTGAAAGATGAGAACATGGCTTTGGCATATGAGACTTGGTCATGTAAACTTTAACAAATTAATGACGATGGCATAAAAGGAGATATAGAAGGGTCTATCATCCATTGAACATCTAAAATAGTTACGTGAATGATGTTTAGTGGGCAAACAATTCTGCAAGAGCTTTCCAAAAGGGTCTACATCTAGAGCAAGCCAACCCCTATAAAAGATATACGTAAACGTATGTGGTCATATTCAACCATGCTTATTTGGTAAAAAAAAATTATATTTTTTTATTGATGATTATAGTAGAAAAATATAGGTATACTTCTTAAAACAAAAGTCTAATGTATTTTATTGTTTTAAAAAGTTTAAGGCATTAGTTGAAAAAAAAGTGGTTATTCTATAAAATCATTTAAGATAAATATGGGAGGTGAATTTTGTTATAATGAGTTTAATGATTTTTATGAAAATCTTGGTATAAAATACTCTTAATAGTTCCTAGATTCCCACAACAAAATGGGATGGTGGTGAGAAAGAGTAGAAGCATCCTTAACATGGCAAGAAGCATGCTCAAAACCAAAAAAATGCCAAAGGAGTTTTGGGCTAAAACTGTAGATTGTGTTGTTTACTTTTCACGTAGGTGTTTTACGAAAGGATTGAATGACATGACTTCACAAGAGGCATGGAATGAAAGAAAGCCAAATATTACTCACTTGAAAGTGTTTGGAAGCATTCACTATGTATATGTACATGATCAAGTAAGGACTAAGCTATATGACAAAAACAAAATGATGATCTTTGGAGGCTATGATACAAAATCCAAAAGATACAAGCTTTACAACCCCAATGAAGACAAGATGGTGATTAGTAGGGATGTCGAATTTGATGAAGAAGGAGCATGAGATTGAAAGGTAAAAGATGGTGAGAAGTATAATTTTCTACTAGTTCTTGATAAAGAGAAGGAAAGATATGAAGATCATCAAGAACTAGTTATACCTCCACAATTATCAATGAACTCAACTTCAATTTTATCTTCTTCTTCTAGTGGAAGTTCAAGTAGTGACAGCCCACCTAATCCAACAAGAAAAATAAGGAGTTTTAAAGACTTGTACAAGGTAATTAATCCATTTGATGATGATCTAATACTATATTGTTATCTTTTCACATGTGAAACTATAATGTTTGTAAAAAAACATTTAAAGGTGAAAAGTGAAGACTTTCTATAGATGAGGAGATTGCATTAATTGAGAAAATGAAAAATCTCAAAGGAGAGGTGGAGAGGTACAAGACGAGATTGATAACAAAAAGCTATAGTCAAAAGCAAGGGATTGACTATGATGAAGTTTTTACCCTAGTAGCAAGATTAAAGACCATTTGATTGATAGTTGTCATAGCTACCCAATATAAATGAAAGATCTACCAAATAAATGTCAAGTCAGCCTTTCTAAATAACTTTCTTGAAGAAGAGGTTTACATTGAGCAACCTATGGGTTATGAAGTGAAATGACATGAAGACAAGGTATTAAAGTTGAAGAAAACCTTGTATGGATTTAAGCAAATCCTATAAGATTGGTATAGTCACATTGATAATTATTTCTTGAAGAATGGATTTGTAAAATACCCCCGTGAATATGTTATCTATGTAAAGATAAAAGAGAGTGGTGATACTTTTATTGTATGCTTATATGTGAGTGACTTGATTTTTACAAGCAATAACCCAAATATATTTGAAGACTTTAAGCAAATAATGGTCAGCAATAACCCAAATATATTTGAAGACTTTAAGCAAATAATGGTCAAGGAGTTTTAGATGACATATATTGGTCTTATGATAGATAGCGATGACACTACCTATGGATTGAGATTAAATATGGAGAATATGAGATCTTTGTGAATCAAGAGAAGTTTGCAAAATAGATTCTTAGTTTTGATTAAGTGAATTTTAAAATAAGAAGTAGGATGGTGCCTAAAGTTAGATTAAAAGGGTTGATCTAAGAAATTTTAAAAATTGACGAACCACATGATGAATTTACCCAATTTTATTTGCTATTTTATCTTTAAACTCAGCCGACCCTTCCTCTTGCATTGAAATGGTTCAAATTGAATATTTATCTTACATTTCATGGAAGTATAATATCCGTCCAATTGCTTTTTAAAATACTTTTCACTTAGAAATATATCAAAATAATATATTTTTTTATTTTTAAAAAATTATTTTTGATATCAGCGCATCAAAATGATTTAAAAACATTAAAAAATATATTAATTTAAAGTAAAGAAAAAAAAATAAAAAACTTTCAAATTTTTTCAAAAACGCTTTTGAAACACAAAAATAAATAGGGCCATATCTAACGCAAGAACATCCCACTAACTAACTAGACACACACACAATCAAGTTTATTACAATATTTTGCTTTTTGTTTTTTGTAAGTAGATAGACATGACCTAGTAGTTGTATATCTCATAACTTTTTTAGTATAATAGGTTATTAAGTTTCAATAACTTTAGTTAATTGCTATGTAATGTAGAAGGAATTCTCCTATTATACGGTCCATGATTCAACAAAATCTGATAAACCAAATTATACATAATGACTTTGGCTTCTAGTTGTGAAACTTAAACTTGAATTGGATATTAATCTGGATAAGCACGTTGATCTGAGAAGTTAATCAACAATCTAATAACTTAGAACATTGATCGAATTAGGTTTCGAATTGGATATATTAATATAACTATACTTTGGTTCATGATCCGTCTGCTCCCGTTCCCACTTTGTGGATTTTTCTACTTCTGAGTAGCCTTGAGGATGAAGTTATTAAAAAAATTAATGGATGCTAGGGTGGCTCATGGGCTTTTGTGGGTACCTTCATATCGACAGAATTTTCATTCTCGGTTGATAGAGAGTATACATGCAAAGTAGGGATCACAAGCTTAAATTTAATAGCGTTTTTAAGATTATTGTTGAGGGTATTTTTTAAAATGTTTTTTTATTTAAAAATATATTAAAATAATAGGTTAAAAATTAAATGTGTTGAAATTTTTAAAAAAATTTCAATCCTTTTGAAATGACACTGAAAATGTTAAAAATAAGGCAAATTTATCAAGAACATGTTTTTGATTTTTTTTTTTATGTTGAAAATATTTTTTTTAAAAATAAAAAATAAAAAATTAGGTTATAATAAACCTATTTTACCAGTCCATAAATTTATCTGTTATATAATTCATATAATCTATTTAAAATATATCTTTATTTAATTATAATAATCTATACTTAGCTACTCAAAAACACATATTATTATCAAAAACACAGCCGGGATCGTTTGGCAAGGAAGATGTTGTATCCTTGGATTTTTAACTGCTGCCGACACACAACCCCACCTTAAACGTGTGTGTGTGTGTGTGTGTATTCACGAAAGTTTGATGTATTGTTGTAATAAATAAATTCTGCATAATCTTTTTGGTTTTCACAAATCTGAATTCGTATCTTGACCTGTCTGCATTTATCAAAGTCAGATTCATAAAGCAAATATTTTATTTTGGATCAAAACAAGTTGCCACTAATATAGACGTTATGCATTAAACAAATATTTCGGGATCGTTTGGCAAGGAAGATTTTGTATCCTTGGATTTTTAACTGCTGCCGACACACAACCCCACCTTAAACGTGTATATATATATACACACGAAAGTTTGATGCATTGTTGTAATAAATAAATTCTGCATAATCTTTTTGGTTTTCACAAATCTGAATTCGTATCTTGACCTGTCTGCATATATCAAAGTCATATTCATAAAGCAAATATTTTATTTTGGATCAAAACAAGTCGCCACTAGTATAGACGTTATGCATTAAACAAATATTTCTTCTACTTTATTTTATTTTATTTTTCTTTTAGAGTACTCAGGAAGATTATATATAAATATAGCGGCAAAATTGTGAAGAACTCAACTCCTCGACAAATCACTTTGTCCCTTAGTTCATTTTGACAATATGAACCTGAGATTTTGTGCTGAGTGCAGAATAGTAGTGACTGAAGAATTGATTGGAGAGTACAATTCATCGGAGAACTAGTAGCTAAATTGGTAAGTGCTAAAGAGTTAACTAGGAAGAGAGGATATTTATGATTTGATTCCTATTGCTTACATTTTCAAACCTCATGTAAATATGTGATCGGTGGGACCTCGAAAATTAAGTATTGAAATTAATAATATTATATTGGTTATAAAATTAAGACTAACTTGATTGATTGACTCTAGACCTGAACTGGTCTTAGTTTAAGAAAAAATAGAAGAAGAATTTAATTAACCTGACTCAGTCAAAAACCTAGGTCACCTTAAGATAAAACAAGGGTCAAAACCCCGTTGATTGTTTTGAAAATTGTTTTTGATCAAAACAAGGTTGTTTTGATTTTTTTAAAAAAATAATTGGGTCAGTACCCTAGTTGAGAAAAATGGAATGTGTTGGGTTGTGCCTTAGCCAACCTTCCTATTTATATAGAGGTAGCAGAATACTGCAATAACTGTAATGATTACAACATCGTATATTAATTTTCTATTCTGATAGATACATGAGTAACTGTAATGATCACAACATCCTATATTAATTTTCTATTCTAATAGATACATGATATACATTCTATAATATGCCCCCTCAAGCAGTAAAGGATGCAACAGGAAGCAGTTTAGTGAAAACATCGGCAAGTTAATCCTGAGAAGGAACAAAACGAATCTAAATTTCTTTCTTGGCAACACGGTCATGGACAAAGTGATAATCCACTTCAACATGCTTAGTACGAGCATGGAAGATAGGATTTTCTAAGAGATAGGTAGCACCAAGATTATCACACAAAATGGTAGAAGCAGAGACTGAGGGAACCTGCAAATCTGTTAACAAGTATTGAAGCCAAATGACTTCAGCGGTACCATCAGCAAGGGCTTTATACTCAGTCTCAGTAGAGGAGCGAGCAACAGTGCGTTGCTTGCCGGATTTCCAAGAAATCGGCGTCTGACCAAAAAAGACAAGATAGTCGCCCGTAGACTTGCGATCATTAATACTTCCAGCCCAATCTGCATCTATAAAGCCATGTAGAGCAAAAGAGGATCCTCGAGTGATATGGAAACCATAAGATGTCGTACCTCTAGCAACAAGGCGTACTTTATAGCGCAAAATACTATCATCAACACAATGTTTGATCAGATATACCCATCTACTGTCAACAACGTTCATCGAAGAATAAAATGGAACCAAAGACCAAGTGCGATTTTCACATTAAGCGGCGATGCCATCACATATAACATTATGCCAAACTGTATACCGGCCAGCATCAAAGAATGCAAAAGGCTCAGAAGAGGGAGAATACAGTACCCGTGTGGAGGTAGAAGTAGCGGCAGCGAAAGAACCCAGATTAGCTGTCTTCGGCTGCCGTGGTCTAAGAGTCATAGGATGTCTGCTGTGTGCTGATGAAGACGCAGGGGAAGACGATTGTAGCGAGGAGAGGATGATAAGAAGAAAAATCAACCATAAGTTGTAGACCAGCAGGAGAGGATGATAAAGAAGCAGCCTCAAGCATAGGACTGTCAGTAGAGGAAGGGTTGGAAGCAGAGACTGAAGCTGCAGGAGTGCTGGCCAGGGAGGGCGAAGCAGAGGAGAGACTAGAAAGTGCCCCAAGACCATGAGGAGAGGAATTCGCTTATGCTATGATGATTTGTTTATAATATTCCTGACTCTTGCACCAGTGAATATTCAAGCTTGAATAATTCCAACTCTGGCGTTGGTAAAAATTTAAAGCTGGAAAAAAAAAATTAGATCAATATTCTTTATTCCCTACTCTAGCACAAATGAATAAATAAATAAAAATAAATTTATTTTTATGCATGCATATATTTTTTTTTATTTTTCTAGATAAATAAAATAAAATACAACGAATAAAAATAATATAAATTTAAACCGGTATTTTTATTCCTGACTCTGGCGTCAGTGAATAAACCAATAAATTTATATTATTTTTATTCATGATACACATTTTTTGTTTTTTTTGTTTTTTTATTTTTCTATTTTTTTAATTTTTTTATTTTTTCGAGGGCTGGGCCCAGCTTAGCCCACATGGGCTGGGCTCGACCCAGCCCAGCCCAGCCCAGCCCAGCCTGGTCACTGGCCCAAGCCAGTGACCCGGCTGGGCCACATGAGGCACGCGTGATCCAAATCACGCGTGCACGGCCTTGCTATTGAATTCAAAACAAATGGCTAAAATGAATTAACACAGCGGGGAAAACAGAGCGAGACTTACCTGTTGCTACACTTGAAGACGGGGATGACAACTGACCAGCGTTACTCCTCTCTGTTACTGCTTTCTGTCTACTGCTCTGTTTTAGCTTTCCTTGTTATGTCGTCTTTTCTATCTTCTTCTTTCTTTCCAGTCTCCGTCTCCTGCGTCTTATGTCTTTTCTTCTTTGTTTGTGAGTTCAGTGGTAAGGGGGGAAGGTGGTGCCCCTGAGTTACTTGTTTCCTTCTCTGTGGCCTTCTCTAGCTTACCAGAGAATGACGCCGAACGCCTCTGTTTCTTTTAGAAGAAACAGGGGCACAAATTTTGCTCCCCTCTAGCCTCTGTACAGTCTCCGTTCATGCGTCTTGTTGTGTTCGGGGGGAAGGGGGTGCAACCGTGATCGCGGCTAGCACTGGAAGAAGGCGACGATGAAGATGCAGTAGCTAGCCAAAATTTGCTCTCTCTCTGTATAATCTCCCTCCCTCTGTTCGTTGCTTTATTTTTCCTTAATCTCCCGTTCGTGGCTTTTTCTTTCATCTCCCCCCCTAGTTTTTTTAGTTTTTCAGTCTCCCTTGCCCTTCGTGGCTTTTTCTTCTCCTCCCCGGTCCCTCTAGTTTTTGTGGTTTTTTTCGAGTCTGGGTTTGAGCTTCTCCCTCTCTTTCGGTTCTGCTCTGTTCTCCCCAGTTTTTTCCCCGGTTCTGTCTTTTTTTTCCTTCCCCTTTGTGGCCTTTCGTTCTCTGGTTTTTATAGCTAGAGAACAATGTCGTTTCATCCATTGATTGCAGGTGTAATGGTGGCGGCGGGCGGCTAAACGGTTGAGGAAGATGAACAGTGTCTAGAAACGGCACCGTTTTTGTGTTTAATGGCTATTTTCATTTTGCCCCTCGAAGTTTTAAAAGTTTTGTAATTAGGCCCCTGGTTGAAATTGTAATTGGACCCCTGCATTTGCGTGCAATTTTCAATGTGGTCCTTGGATTTTAATTTTGCAAATTTGACCCCAAACTTTAATATTTCTTCAATTAAGTCCCTGAATAAGTTAATTCCAAGCTTAATTAGATTAATTCCAAAGTTTAATTAAACCCCAAAACTTCCAATCATGTTGCCCCTTAACCCAAATTTTAATTCATTCTTCATTTATTTTATTTTACTTGTTTTTCATTATTATTTTTTTATCATCACTTTTTTTACCATTTTCAGTAAATAAAATAATAATAATAATTAAAATAAAATGGTCAAAAATTAAGTTATGACAGTCTAATTCACGAAAGCATATTAATCTAAGCGTACATTGTCTTTCACAATGCTTCCTTACCTTTTTCTCTCCTAATTTTTTCTAATAGTAAGGAAGGTTTTGCATATATAGAGTTGTTTAACATATTTTCTACTACACTAAAATTTTGAAGTACATAATGTATAGTGATCATAAATTTCACTTAATATCAGGATTGTAGATCTATACTATAAAATACTGATTCAATATTAAATATAATCACTACCAGAAAAGGGAACATTGTTCATCATGTCAATTACAAAGGGAATTACTGATTACTTTCCAATTGCACTGTTAATTGTTGTTCTTTACGGACAAAATCACCGACGGATTGAAAATTTGTCGGTGTTATTTGGCGGTTTTCTGAAAAAATTCAATTAATTAAAATTTTTCATTTATACATTACAGACGGCATCACCGACGGATTGAAAAATCGTCGGTAATTTTTGGCGGTTTCTGAAATTTTTTTACAAAATTAAAAATTTAAATTAAATATTACTGACAGTATAATTAAAAAATATTAATATTCAATTATCCATAGGTAAATCTATTGCTAACGCACCCCAATAAAAACCTGAATCCGCTTATTTTATAATAGATAGACTCATTTCTTTTTCTTCTTCTTCTTCTACTTCTTCTTCTTCTTCACTATATGTAAAAAACATCAATATCTATTTTTTTTCTCTTCTTTTCTCTCCTCATCTCCTTCTCTTTTCCTCTATGCTCGGGTATGTCTTCTTCTTCTTTCTTCTTTTATCCTCTTAGTTTTTTTTAATTAATATGCTTTACGAAATTATTTTCTCTCTCCTTAGCTTCACTTGCAAGTACATTAAGGTAATATTTTTCTTTTTTCTTCTTTTTTCATGATTTTTTTCACTATATTTTGTTTTGTTTTATTTTTAATTGTTTTTATTCTTAATAATTGTATAAATGTTGTTGTGAGATTTCTTTTTTCATATGAGATCAATTTTTAGTTGATTTATTTATACGATTTTTAAATTTTTAGCAATTGCAACTTCATTTTTTTCATATGAATTTTTTTAGTTGAATTAATTTTTTTTTTTTATTTGTTGCAATTTATTTGAGTTGATTTTCTTATTCTTTTTTCCAAGCATTTTGAGTATATATTATACAATGTTGATTTAATTATTTTATAATTTTATAAAATGATTTTTGTTAAATGTTTTTAAATAATTACCGATGGATATACTAATGGAAATTTCCATCGGTATATCCGTCAGTAAATCCGTTGGTAATAAACAAATATTATTACCGACACGTCTGTTCCGTTAGTAAATCCGTCGATAATAATATTTTTTTTATTACCAACGGATTTACCGAAAGATAAAAAATTTCCGATGAAAGATTCACCGATGGAGAATTTCTATTGGTGATTTCGTTGGTAAATTAATTACCGATGGAATGTTTGTCTTACGCCAATAGAAAAATTCTGTCGGTAAAACTGTTAAATCTTGTAGTGAATCGTTTTCCGCTGAAATTTCAAAAATACAAAAATAAATTGTTTTTTTAATATATGAGATTATGAACTTATATGTAAGATATATTTATAATATTAAACAAAAAGACAGTTTATTTTTATATTGGTATTAGAACGATTATGTTCTTAACCTGATAAGATAAAGATCTCTTCACCGTGGAGGAGTTTTCTTTGACCATAAATAGACCAATAGTTAGAAAACACAATATTTTCTTACTTTATATTAGACAAATAAACAAAGCAGTTTATTTTAGGTAAGATGTATTATAGGTGCAAGTGCCTTCTCTATACGCAAACTGTCCCCTTTCATACTCTAAGACCAATTAGGGTTCCTAGTGATCAAAATACAAGGTGACGACTTCGATTCCTCTTTTTTATTGATAAAGGACAAGAATTCTCTATCCTTTCCTCTCATACCATTCCTAACTATGCAATAACAGAGGTGATGCCGTACACCGCATACATGCGACAAAATCACAACTCCACTAGGTACTTCCCATGAACTAAGCTTTGTTTTTTGTCTGATTGTTATATTTTGTTGTTTGGTTTGTATGTGTATTTTTTACATTCATTTCTTTTTATTATTTACTTATACGCTTCAATTTTTGTACATATTATTCATGCATTATATAATATTTCCTTATGCATCACATGTTTTAATTTTTTTTCAAACACACACAAAGTTCTAGGTTTGGTGGGGGATTAACGATCTGCCTTATGACTACTTGTCAGGGTTTAGATGTGTGAAACACCTAACTCATATTTGAGTGTTTGCTTGGTAATGGTGGGCATACATGCTTTAACCATTTCTCATAACGCCCCTATAATGTTTTTATGAAAATCATTACTAGGTAGATTTGAGACCCTTTTGAGACTAGTTAAAAAACCTACTCATGCTCACTTAATGAATAGAACATGTCCTTAGGTTGTATAAGCTACATTCATTTTATATCAAGGCAAGCCCTTCTTAAAGTATCTTGAGCTCGGGACTTACGGGTGACACAATAGTCATCACTTAGGAAATTTCCATTGTATAGTTTAGAAAAAATCAAAATTCGTATTCATTATGCAAGAGTTACGACCATGTGTTACCCTTTGAAGGGCTAGTTCATCGTATAAAAACATGCTCATACATTTAACATGCATGCTCACAGGTTGAAACATAAGTCCCTTACCTAAGATCTATTACACCTAACTAAGAGAAAATATAGAAAACAAAGAAAGGGCTCAAATAGAGGCTTATTATCAAAAGGAAATTGAGAGCATCAAAGGTAAAGTAGCTAGACTCACAAATCTGCTCAAAGAAGTACTGAGTTTCATAAATAGAAAGGGAACATCTGCATGGCCTCCCGTGGAAGTAACATCAGCCTATGTCCCTCACATATCTCAGAACTTTAAGGCAGACTCAGTAATTGAGTGACATTTTGTTCCTTTTACCCTTATCTAGCCAACTCAAGCTAAAGTCACCATGGATCTAACAATGGAAGGACATCTGATGATAGGTCTAACGGTCTCATGGACTGATAAATTGGCTACTTTAAAAGAGAGATTGATAGTAGTTGAAGGAAATAATCCAACTGATCCTGTATTAGCAGTTGAAGTTTGTTTGGTTCTAAACATTATAATGCCAAAAGAATTTAAAGTGCCTAACTTCATCAGTACACTGGGCTAGAATGCTCGAACACCCATCTCCGATCATACTATAACAAGATGATTGAAGTTATCCATAACAATAACATGTTAATGTATGTCTTTCATGATAGTTTCATAGGGTATGAATTGAGCTAGTATATGAGATTGAATAATACCAAGATTAATAAGTGAAAGGATCTGGTAGACATTGTAACAGTCCGACTGTACAACTCAATCAATGTAAAAAATTCCAACATATCCTCTTTATTTGAGGGTAAATTTTTTTTGAAAAAAAAACAATTCGGCAGAGTTTCGTTTGCATTTAGGACATCCCAAGCTATCGACTACTATCAATTTACTCAATCAACCCACCATCACAAGGTCCCATAATTCCGGACCTTATATCAAACCTCATAATACCACACAATATATATATTATACGAGTAAGATAAATATGAACATAGTCCAAACATCATATCATAAAATTTAAAAGAAAAAGAATACTAACATGCAAAGAAAATATTTACAACATAATAAGTGTCCCTAAATGTTTCAAAAGGGTTAATTACAAGATAACTAAAATACTAAATGCTAAGCTGAACTTTTATAATTACATCAAGGTTTACATAAAAGTATACTACATATCACGTTAATTCCCTTTTTGCTTAAGTTAAATATTTACATAAGCAACATAAAATAGAGTCCTAAACTAATGATCTTCCTGGATGTTTGATGGACCTGTATATAAATAAACATACCATTATGTTGATAAAGAATATATGTATGCTCATGTAATGAATACGAATGAAGTATTAACTTTCTACTGAATCCATGAGAATTCTAACAAGGAACTTATATTTTGCTTGTAAATCTTTTAAACACAATTAACACTTATTTATATATTCTTAGATGAATAATCTTATTTACTTGCATACACTGGGTGACCTTGCAAAGTCTAATCTTGTAATTCATTTCCCGGTAATCCTATAACGGATGCCATTTGTCGCACGTCAAAATCCGCACGGCATCAGCTGGTGATTTTTTTCTCGTTATGCTCGTTACTTTGATTGGTTCGTTGGAGTCGCCACCTAGTAATTGATTGCAGGCTACTAGGAAACCGGATGTACAGGACTTGTAAGAGATTCATGGATAAGGGACTGGTTGTGGTTAGAGAAGGTATTAGCACCCCTAACGCATCCTACCTGAGGTAAGCTGTTTCGCGAATTTAATGTATTTAAAGAAGTTTTAATAATTGTTTTTTCATCGGATATTAGAAATACAACTTACGTATAAGTTAATAATTATGTACCATTAGCAAATCAAAATATTAAATTCTTCTTTATTCTTTGCAATTTTTATCATAAAAAAACACATCCATAAAAAAACATACAAACACACACAAACACTTTCACTATATTGTTTTTCTTTTCTTTTCCTTTTTTTTTTTTTTTTTTTGCTTCCATATTTACAAAATACAAATTACTAAAACTCAAAACTAAACAAATATTACATTAAACAAAAATTACATTAAACAATTCTAAAATTACAAAACAGCCATTCAAAAATCCATAATATTGTTAGGACCAGTTCTGTGAAGCCAAAGGACAGCAGGAACAGTGGTGGCATGTCTCCCCACGCGCCACTGTCACTGGCGGCGCGTGGGTTCACGCGCCACCGCAAGAAACTCCAGAAATAGGGGGGATATGGATGGACTTCTTCTTCTCAGTCTCCCTACGCCGGTGGTGACTTGTAAAGCAACCGAAAACAACACAGGCAGTTGATTTTAATTTTTCTTTCTTTTTCGGATCTGTTTCGGTCTTTTCCTTTTCAGATCTGCATCACTACAGATCTTTCGTTTGTTTACATCTTCTTCTCTTTCACTTAAGGTCGCTGGCAGTTGGGTGGCGCTGCAGTGTTTAGAGGGCGGCGGTGAATCTGTGGGGCTGTTGCTGGCCGGTGGGTGAGATCTGGAGAGAGGGAACGCTGGAGGCGACTGAAAAAGCAAAGGACGAAGAAGCGGCAGACCGATCTGGGTCGTTACTGTTGATGGAAGATCTGTCGGCCTCTAGATCTCCGGTGTGGACGGCACTACTGTGGTGGACGGCACTGCTGGCTCCTACGGGTGAAAAAGAAAGGCAAGCCGGCTGGGAGAGAGGAGAGGAAGATGGTGAGCGACGGGGGAAAATGAGAAGGAAAAATAGCAAGAGGGGGGAACGATGGTCGGGGAAGAGTTGAGAAAAAAATCTGTGGGGTGTGGCTGCTATTTTGTTTAGGTCAGCGGCTGGCCGTGCCTTGTTTTGGCAGAGGGAGATGAACGGCTGTTGGCTAAGAGTTTTGTTTTCAATGGAGGGAGCGATGGCTTGAACAGATCAGAAGAAAGGGAGGGGGCGCCGCTCCTTTGAAAGAGATGGTTTAGGGTTAGGGTTTTTTTTTGTATTTTTCTGATTTTTCAAAATTGCCTCCCCTTTTTTAGTGTGTTGAGGGCTGCTATATAGGCAAAATGTTGCTTGTGCCTCAAAATTGGTCCTTCAACTTCTTTTTTGGTAAATTTTAATTTTTTGTTATTTTTTTGAATTTTTCTTATCAACATCATCTCTAGTGAGGAAAATCGGTGATTTTTAAAAATAATGCGTTAAAAGTTGAACGTGTTCCCATGATTTTTGGAAATTTAAATTCTTTTGAGACGATGCTAAAAAAATTCTAAAATGATGCAAATATATTTAAAAACGTATTTTTGGGTTTTTTGGAAAAATTATCAAAACATGGGTCAAAATTTGGGTAGCAACACCATTAGCCAAAGCTAATCTTGTAATTCACATCTCGACAATCCTATAATGGATGCCATTAGCCGAAGCTAATCTTGTAATTCACATCCCGGCAATCCTATCACGGATGCCATTAGCCAGAGCTAATCTTGTATTTACGCTAGATTTTATTTATATTGAACACGACATTTACTGTAATTGCATACACTTGACAAATTTTAAATTATATAAGTGCAAATAGGAGGAAAAATCACGAGCCTGCTTCACCTGTCTCGCGACCTCCCCTAACAGAAGATCCAATCCTGGTTGCTCCTCCTGAATTACAAAGAAGTTTTTTTTTTTTGGTTATGATTCCTTCAAGCCGATATTATAGAGAATTCATATTTATCCATTACTCATATGTTACTTTCTATGCATGTTCATTTCCTCGTAATAACATTCATATATATCTCATATATATATATTCAGAGTTAGTATCTCAATGTGTAAACGTTCATATGACTCAATTCTTTTATATTCTTATTTATAGTATTCACGTGAAAGTCTATTGCTACTATCCAATTTCTAATTGTCACTGTCTCACTTTGAACTATCATTGTCCAATTTCCAACTATCACTATCTAACTTTCAACTGTCATTGTCCAATTTCCAATGTCACTGTCTCACTTTGAACTGTCACTATCCAATTTCCAACTGTCATTGTCTGACTTTGAACTGTCACTATCCGAACACTCATCAGGTTTTTAACTATATCTAAGGTTCTAAAACTCTATTTTAAGTTAGATTTATCTCGTTAAAAAGCTAAGACACGAGGCTACCAGTTCTTTAAGGAAGGAGAACCCAGTTCTGCCTTTAAGATGGTCAAAATTACTCATCAACAAATCAGTCCTGCTACCCTACATAATCAGTCATGACTCAGTTTCTGTTAGTAACCCATAACTGGAGTTCTACATCTCCAAATTGAGCAAGACCAGTTTTCTTGGTTAGCTAACATTCAAATCTACAATTTTTATGAGGAATCCAATCCTAATTCCCTCATCCCTTTATTCAATATCTCACCGAAAGTCAGGAGACAAGTCTGTCCAGAGTTGTCTCCCCCTCCCCTTCACACAATACTTTCATAAACTACATACCACACACATAAATTAACTTAATCTCAACAATAAATACTTTTTCCCCAATTTATGTCTAAAAACCCTAACCTATGATTCAATATCAAAGCATCAATTCTTTATCGAATTAAAAAAATGATATATATTTTTTTTCTTAAATCATGTTTAGAATACCTTACCTGGTACAAATTAAGATCTTGATCTTCAACCAGTTGAAGATTTTCAACTCCCTCCTTTCTTTTTTTCTTGTTTAATTTCATGGTAATCCTTTGCTCTCAAGTTTTTATCCCATCTATAAGCTCTAAATCTTCAATGGGTTCTCGAAATGTTAGTGTTTCTCTCTTGATTTCTCAAGAATGGGTATAAAACTCCCTATTCTTTCTCCTTATGGTTCCTACGGATTTTGTTTTGGTGAGGAGAGAGTGTTTATACTCTATATTTTCCCTTATTTGCATTTAGGCCCCCTTTTTCCCTTAAGTGTATTATTATTATTATTATTTCAATTAAATCCAACCCTCAATAGTACTGGGTTCATTATAATATCTCGAATTATTTCACTCGAAAATTCATATTCAAAAATTTCTGAATTCCAACTTTTTTATTTAACCATATGCATGAATTTCTTCACTTTTATTTATTTATTTATTTCTTTGGGTTTACATTATTCTTGAAGTTCTATAAATTCAATCTAGAAATTGCTCTTAACAGAACCAGCTTGATGGCCATGAAAAAAAAAACCAAGAGTTAGTAAGGGCTTATGCGCAAAGATGGTGAGATATGACAACACATGTCCAATCTTTGCAGATAAAAATAGAAATGATAATGTTATTCACCAACACCTCCAATCCCTTTTGTCATAACCAAATTTTTGAACAAATAATAAAAATTAAATATAGTTGCCAATTGGGTTAAGACAACAAATCTTGAAGTTTAGGGATAAAATTATCAGATTTGAGAATAAATTGGTCAGAAATTTAAGAATTAATAAGTTTGTGGACTTAATTAAACTTTGATTTAATTAATTAAATAAATTCAGGGACTTAATTAAAATTTATCCAAAAGGGGCAAAATTAAAAGAATTAATTAAGGACCAAATTGAATAATCCAGGAATTAAGGACTGTTTTGTAAACAGTGCACCAATTTAAGGATTTAATTGAAATTTATCCAAAAGGGGCAAAATTGAAAGAAATGTTTTAATTGCTCAGGGTCCAATTGCAAAATTTCTAATGTTCGGGGTCAAAACTGAAACTGTCCACGGGTTGCTTGAAAACGTTGTCGTTCCTGGTGGAGTCCGTTGCTGCCGAAACGCTGCCGTGGCTGGTGGAACAGCCGTGTTCGTCTTCTCAATCCCGATTCAACAGGCTGAAGATCAGCAACATACCAGATCGCCATGGACCACGTCTCTCGCCCCAGATCATGGCATGGAAGAGAAGAATCCGGCCTAGAGAGGCAATCGTGGGGATGCCTATAAAAGAGAGGCAGAAATCAACAGAGAGGAGGCAATTCACAGCACAAAAAAAAAAACAGAGAGGCGCAGAAACAAATACACAGAGACATAGAGAACAGCAAAACAGAGAGACGAGTATTGGCCCTCATTGCCTTCGTCCCTGCAAACAACGAAAACCCTGAATCAAAAACAAGTTCCCATCAGGCCGGCCTCTTCATCATCCTCTCGACTGGAAAACCCAGGAGACACACAGACCAAACACACAAGCAGAGGAAAGTCACGAGATCGCTGCTACTGCCTTCAGCGTTTCCAGAACCTGAAGAGAAAGTAAAGGAAAGCAGAAGAAGGGGCAGAGGAGAGCAGGCAGTGCCGGTCAGCCATAGCTTCGTCATCGTGTCCATCAATTCCAGCAGACCAGGGAAGCAAAAAAAGAAAAGAAAAGGGAAGACAGTGAGCACAGCGGGGAGAGAAGAGAAAGCAGTCGAACGAAGACAGTGGGCACAACGGGGAGAGAAGAGAAAGCAGTCGAACGAGAGCAGCAGCCACCAGCATCGCAGCCTTCTTCATCGTCTCCAGAAGCAGGTATGACTTCGTCCCTTTGCATCTTCATTTAAAAAAGCAATTTAAGGTTACAAGAACACTGTGTGAAGGTAATTTAATTACCTTCACCAGTGTTCGGGCACGCGTGAACAAGTCACGCGTGCCTTTACTTTTTTTTGTTTTGCCCAGCCAGGCCACTGGCTTGGGCCAGTGACCTGGCCGGGCTGGCTGGGTCCAGCCCAGCCACATGTGGGCTGGGCTGGGCCCAGCCCAAAATCATATGCTGGGCTGGGTCTAGCGCGGCCCAGCCAAAAAAAAACAGAAAAATAAAAAAGAGGCAGAGAAAAAATAAAAAATAAAAAAAATGTGTATACATAAATAAAAATAATATAAATTTATTGGTTTATTCACTAACGCCAGAGTTAGGAATAAAAATACCGGTTTAAATTTATATTATTTTTATTCGTTGTATTTTTATTTTATTTTAGCTAGAAAAATAAAAAATATGTGCATGCGTAAAAATGAATGTAGTATTATTTATTTATTCACTGGCGCCAGAGTCGGGAATAAAAAAAAAAATACTGATTTAAATTTGTTTTGTTTTTTATAGCTGCGTAATATTTATCAACGCCAGAGTTGGAAATATTCGTAGTTAAATATTCACTGGTTCCAGAGTCAGGAATATTATAAACAAATTTTCATAACATAAACTAATAAACATTTAGCAATTTAAGACAAAACTAGCAGTGCAGCCTGCCTCAGGCAGGACGTTTAAGGGGTGATAATATCTTCCCTTTTACGTAACCAGTCCCGAACCATAGAATCTCTGTTGACCAGTTAGGATTCCTAGTGACCATAATACTAGGTGGCGACTCCTTAAACAAGAATATCCACATTAAAGAACAGGATGCCAGAAATCCGTTCTTTCCAAAGATTTTTAAATTTTTAAGGCCGTCGAGATGTCGGGTGTGACAGAATGGCGACTCCACTGGGGACTAATGGACTAAGCTTTGCCTTTTGTTTATCAATTGTTATAATGTTTTTTATGTTATGTTTATTTGTTTATTTTTCTTGAATTTACTGCTTTAGCATGCATCCATGTTTATATTGTCATGTATCACGTTGAGAGCACACACCTGAAAATCTAGGATAAGTGGGAAAGTAACGGTACCCCAATGGCTTTAGCCTGGGTAAGACTCGTGAAACCATCCAACTCTCGTTTGATTGTTTACTTGGAAGTGGTTGATATGCCAAACTGATATTACTCAGGGCCTCTATTTTCACAGTACTTGTAAGCCTCATATCGACCTTTCATGGACGATCACTGAGCATGCGAGAGACCCTTTGAAACTAGATAATGACCAACCCTTTGATGCACTCAACAATTAGGATCTTCCTATTAGGTTGTCATCCCGTGAAGGACGTGTCTGCATTCCATATGCATTTTTAATTGAATCAACATTTTTTTGCATGATTTACATATAGCAGGTTGAAATATAGGTTCCCCATTGAAACCCATTCGAGAAAAAGACAAATGGAAGATGGAGAAAGAGCCCAGTTGGAAGCCCAACATCAAAAAGAGGTTGACAATCTTAAAGAAGAAGTCGCAAGGCTTACTAGTCTACTCGAGTAGGCCTTGAGCGATAAATCTGGAAAAGCAACACTTATAGCTCAGCCTGAACCTATGCTTGTAAATCCCTTCAATCTACAGAATCTGGGGGCAAATGGGTTGTCGTCTGATTTTCAACAAGCCAAGCATTTTCATCCAGCATACACCACGAGAATGTCGTTTACCATTGATTCTACATAGAATGAATCTCAAAAGGGCAAAATAGTAAAAGAAGATGAGCTGAACAAATTCATTGCCCTAGAACAAAGGATGAGGGCATTTGAGGGAATTCACCTATATGATCCTATAAAGGCTACTGAGATGTGTTTGGTGCCCAACGTGGTCATTCCAAAAAAATTTAGAGTGCCAAAATTTGTTAAATATACGGGAACTCAATGCCCTATAACTCATCTCAAAGCATACTGCAACAAAATGGCTGAGGTGGTTCATGATGAGAAATTGCTGATTCATTTCTTTCAAGACAGTTTGAGTAATGGTGCCCTCACTTGGTATATGCGGTTGGACAATGCTAAGGTTAAAAAATGGAAGGATTTAGTTGATGCCTTCATGAGGCAATATAAGTTCAATATCGACGTGAGACCTGATCGTTTAAGCTTGCAAGCTATGGAGAAGGACAACAAGGAGTCCATAAGAGAATACGCCCGGAGATGGAGTGGGTTAGCTGCACAAGTTAACCCTCCCATGTTGGAAAAAGAGATGATCACTTTATTTTCCGACACCTTTAAAGCTCCGTACTTTGAATACTTGGTTAGAAGCTCTGCACAACATTTCACTGACCTGGTTGTTATAGCTAAGAGGATTGAACAAGCCATTGGGTTAGGTAAGATTGCTAACCCGATTGAGAAGAACGGTTTCATCGAAGGTGGTTGCCAAGGCACTTATCATTTCTATAGCTAATTGCTTCACATTGACTCCTAGAAATCAACTATCTTGAAGATAAAGCTATGGTGATATCAGGTCGAGAATTATCTACATTTGATTTCAATTGACTATTGAAAAGATGCCCTTGTCGAGGAGAATGAATGATTGAAAGATTCCAGAAATTCCAATCAATGATCGCTAAATGTTTAGCCCCTTTATATGTTATCATGTCAGTATTCATAGCCCAAGATGTTGTCATAAGTTCTTTCTTGTTGAACTTATTTTCTAAAGTTTCAATGAAAATAATGAGTTTGTCATTCAATCGTGTTTACGATTAGCATTATTCATTTTTTTCTGAGAGAGTTTTCTTATAAAGATTCACAAACACATCTTTGAAGCCTTGTACGATCTCATAGACGCAATTCATCTCTTTTACCAAAAATCAGTTTCCTTATTGGAGTTTTGAAAAAAATTGATCTGGCATTTTGATTTCAAAAAAATAATTTGATGTTTATTCAAAAACGATATTTTTGACATTCTACTTGTAGAATGACAAGTGAATCAAGCAACTCCATCATTGAGGTGACTAAATTAGAAAAACAATTGTGAAAAAAAGAAAGAATAAACACCCTTACCCCATTACTCTTGAATCATGTGTTTTTAAATGTATGAATAATGGTATGTAGTGAACTTGTTGCTCATAACTCATGAAATGCATCTTTGCAAAGAATAAACCATCACACTATACGAGGTCAAAGTTTATTGATCATAGTTGTTTGCGCTTGAAATGAGGAAAGGCCATCTTTGTTATTCCTTTCACGTTCTAAAATAAGTACATCCCTTGCAAACCCTTTTGAGCCTAAATAATTTTTCTTTCATAAAAAAAATCCCGACTAAGATCACACCCTACACTGGGGGCAAGTGAAATTTCAATGATCAAGAAGGATGATAAAGCCGTGAGAAAGCCAAAAGGCAAAAGAGCCCAAGAAACTCAAATGCTAGGGATCATGCCCACATCACAAAAAAAGGGGCAAGTGAAATTTCAATGATCAAGAAAAAGGATAAAGCCGTGAGAAAGCCAAAAGGAAAAAGAGCCCAAGAAACTCAAATGCTAGAGGGCATGCCTAAATCACAAGAAAAAGTGATAACCAAGATAAAGTGAGTATGCTCTAGCAAAGCAATGAAAAAGGAAAAAAAGGGCAAATCAAAGAAGAGCGGCAAAAGAACTATGAATGACGTCAAGAGTCAAACTATTGATAGTGATCTTCAGTCTTTGGAACCCTGAAACACTCTTTGAGCCTTATGAATCCTTTTCTTTCATAGCCAAAAACCACAGCCTACGTTACGTGCCTGTAGAAGTCCTTTCTAATCAAGCAAGCAAGCAATCTAGAACAATAAACAATGCTCTCAAAATGCAAAGATACTTTTTCATAAGATTCATGACATCAAGAATAAACTACTCATTATTATTCATGCTGATAAAATAAATGTTAAAAAAAGAGACAAGTTTTTCTCTTACAAAACCTCGAGCTTTTTCTCGAGCCCTTCACTTCGAAACAAAAGGTCATCTCATGACATATTTTCACCAAAGACCTCATTACCAAACACAAGAGCAAATAATCTCTTTTCCAAGAAAGAAAATAACCAAGGAGTTGCAAGATTTCAAAAGCAAATTATTTTAGACTCACATCGAAATAAATTTTGTTTTCAAAATGCAAGATCAAGATTTCAAGATTCATTCTAGACTCGTATTCCTTCACCAAATGAGAGAATGACCTCTTAAAATCATTATTCATCTAAGTCAGTGACATAGCACACTTGGGGGCAATGACCAGTACAAGGGGACAACATTGTGTTTAAGGAAAATCTATCATCCCTTACAACAAGACAAGGGGGCATTTTGCTTTACAAAAGACAGCTCGATCCTTTCAGCAAGTGATACCGAATGTTTTTTAGCAGTGAGACGAGGGGTAATGAATAATCCTCTCAAATTATTTGACGAATCAGAAAATCTCTAGCAAGCAAGTGGGTCACGATGGGCACCACAAATGCTGAGTTGTGCAAACAAATTTGGAAATAGACTTACATGGGCCAACTCGAGTGGGTTAGAAAGCTAAACGACAAAGATGACTCAAATCAGTTAGCAAGATCTCACCAATCAATCAACAAGAAGACTATGAAGAAATGGGGGTCTATATTTCAAATCAGGTAAAGATGCATGCATATCATTTAACTTTGAGACATTGGACAATGAGTTTTGCAAATTTCATATGAGAAAATTCCAACGAAATCCATCAAGTGGAAGGCCAACTTGAAATGGCCAAAGATCAAAATTGTTGTTGAAAATTTTTTCATTTTTGAGAATTTTTCAACCTGGGCAGGCCGCCCATGAGAATTAGGCCACCAGAAAAATCTCTGTATTTTTTCACCACTTTTCAGCCTCAACCATCATAGGTAGTGCATTTCCTATCCTACCTCCATTCGAGCGCGCCTACGAGCCCTCGTCTGAGTTCTTTTCGAGCGCGCCTTCGAGCCCTCGACCATCAAAGGTAGTGCATTTTCTATCCTACCTCCATTCGAGCACGCCTTCGAGCCCTCGTCTTACATTCGAGCGCGCCTTCGAGCCCTCATCTTATTTATTTTCGAGCGTGCCTTCGAGCCCTCGACCATCAAAGGTAGTGCATTTCCTATCCTACCTCCATTCGAGCGCGCCTTCGAGCCTTCGACCATCATAGGTAGTGCATTTCCTATCCTACCTCCATTCGAGCGCGCCTTCGAGCCCTCGTCTGAGTTCTTTTCGAGCGTGCCTTCAAGCCCTCGACCATCAAAGGTAGTGCATTTTCTATCCTACCTCCATTCGAGCGCGCCTTCGAGCCCTCGTCTTACATTTGAGCGCGCCTTCGAGCCCTCGACCACCTCAGGTAGTGCATTTTCTATCCTACCTCCATTCGAGCGCGCCTTCGAGCCCTCGTCTTATTTTTGAGCGCGCCTTCGAGCCCTCGACCATCAAAGGTAGTGCATTTTCTATCTCACCTCCATTTGAGCGCGCCTTCGAGCCCTCGTCTTATCTCCATTCGAGCGCGCCTTCGAGCCCTCGTCTTATATATAAAAAAAAAAAAAAAAAAACTTGTATTTTTCCACTGGGCAGGTAACCCATTACAATGTGACCATCTGGGTTGGTAACCCATTACAATATACCAACTGGGCAGGTAACCCATTACAATGTGACCAACTGGGCCGGTAACCCATTACAATGTGACCATCTGGGCAGGTAACCCATTACAATGTGACCAACTAGGCAGGTAACCCATTACAATGTGACCATCTGAGCCGGTAACCCATTACAACATACCATCCTATACTGGGCAGGTAACCCATTACAATGTGACCATCTGAGCCGGTAACCCATTACAACATACCATCCTATACTGGGCAGGTAACCCATTACAATGTGACCCTTTGGGCCGGTAACCTATTACAACATACCATCATATACTGAGCAGGTAACCCATTACAATGTGACCACTTGGGTTGGTAACCCATTACAATATACCAACTGGGCCGGTAACCCATTACAATATACCATTCTATACTGGGCAGGTAACCCATTACAATGTGACCATCTGGGCCGATAACCCATTACAATATACCATCACAAAAAAAAAAAAAAATACCCGGTCTTCCAAATGACTTGTTTTCTCTATAAAAGTCATATGTCAATCTCTGGTTTTCGAAGTTATCAAGACTCTAAAAAAGAGGCAAAAGTTCTTTCTGTATATAATTTTCTTTATAAATTTACTACACAAAGCTAAAAGAAAATGAAATTTTCTAATATCATTGCATAGTAAATATTATAAAGAGGGGGAAACTGTCATAACCAAATTTTTGAACAAATAATAAAAATTAAATATAGTTGACAATTGGGTTAAGACAACAAATCTTGAAGTTTAGGGATAAAATTATCAGATTTGAGAATAAATTGGTCAGAAATTTAAGAATTAATAAGTTTGTGGACTTAATTAAACTTTGATTTAATTAATTAAATAAATTCAGGGACTTAATTAAAATTTATCCAAAAGGGGCAAAATTAAAAGAATTAATTAAGGACCAAATTGAATAATCCAGGAATTAAGGACTGTTTTGTAAACAGTGCACCAATTTAAGGATTTAATTGAAATTTATCCAAAAGGGGCAAAATTGAAAGAAATGTTTTAATTGCTCAGGGGTCCAATTGCAAAATTTCTAATGTTCGGGGGTCAAACTGAAACTGTCCACGGGTTGCTTGAAAACGTTGTCGTTCCTGGTGGAGTCCGTTGCTGCCGAAACGCTGCCGTGGCTGGTGGAACAGCCGTGTTCGTCTTCTCAATCCCGATTCAACAGGCTGAAGATCTGCAACATACCAGATCGCCATGGACCACGTCTCTCGCCCCAGATCATGGCATGGAAGAGAAAAATCCGGCCTAGAGAGGCAATCGTGGGGATGCCTATAAAAGAGAGGCAGAAATCAACAGAGAGGAGGCAATTCACAGCACAAAAAAAAAAACAGAGAGGCGCAGAAACAAATACACAGAGACATAGAGAACAGCAAAACAGAGAGACGAGTATTGGCCCTCATTGCCTTCGTCCCTGCAAACAACGAAAACCCTGAATCAAAAACAAGTTCCCATCAGGCCGGCCTCTTCATCATCCTCTCGACTGGAAAACCCAGGAGACACACAGACCAAACACACAAGCAGAGGAAAGTCACGAGATCGCTGCTACTGCCTTCAGCGTTTCCAGAACCTGAAGAGAAAGTAAAGGAAAGCAGAAGAAGGAGCAGAGGAGAGCAGGCAGTGCCGGTCAGCCATAGCTTCGTCATCGTGTCCATCAATTCCAGCAGACCAGGGAAGCAAAAAAAGAAAAGAAAAAGGAAGACAGTGAGCACAGTGCGGAGAGAAGAGAAAGCAGTCGAACGAAGACAGTGGGCACAACGGGGAGAGAAGAGAAAGCAGTCGAACGAGAGCAGCAGCCACCAGCATCGCAGCCTTCTTCATCGTCTCCAGAAGCAGGTATGACTTCGTCCCTTTGCATCTTCATTTAAAAAAGCAATTTAAGGTTACAAGAACACTGTGTGAAGGTAATTTAATTACCTTCACCAGTGTTCGGGCACGCGTGAACAAGTCACGCGTGCCTTTACTTTTTTTTGTTTTGCCCAGCCAGGCCACTGGCTTGGGCCAGTGACCTGGCCGGGCTGGCTGGGTCCAGCCCAGCCACATGTGGGCTGGGCTGGACCCAGCCCAAAATCATATGCTGGGCTGGGTCTAGCGCGGCCCAGCCAAAAAAAAACAGAAAAATAAAAAAGAGGCAGAGAAAAAATAAAAAATAAAAAAAATGTGTATACATAAATAAAAATAATATAAATTTATTGGTTTATTCACTAACGTCAGAGTTAGGAATAAAAATACCGGTTTAAATTTATATTATTTTTATTCGTTGTATTTTTATTTTATTTTAGCTAGAAAAATAAAAAATATGTGCATGCGTAAAAATGAATGTAGTATTATTTATTTATTCACTGGCGCCAGAGTCGGGAATAAAAAAAAAATACTGATTTAAATTTGTTTTGTTTTTTATAGCTGCGTAATATTTATCAACGCCAGAGTTGGAAATATTCGTAGTTAAATATTCACTGGTTCCAGAGTCAGGAATATTATAAACAAATTTTCATAACATAAACTAATAAACATTTAGCAATTTAAGACAAAACTAGCAGTGCAGCCTGCCTCAGGCAGGACGTTTAAGGGGTGATAATATCTTCCCTTTTACGTAACCAGTCCCGAACCATAGAATCTCTGTTGACTAGTTAGGGTTCCTAGTGACCATAATACTAGGTGGCGACTCCTTAAACAAGAATATCCACATTAAAGAACAGGATGCCAGAAATCCGTTCTTTCCAAAGATTTTTAAATTTTTAAGGCCGTCGAGATGTCGGGTGTGACACCTTTATTATAAGCATTTGATGGGAAGCTTAGCTCAACATTTCTATAAAGCCATGAGGATTGCTGAAAGAACTATGTAAGCGCTTAAATATGAAACATTGGAGGGCATACCATAGGTTCAAGAACAATAACGAGAGATGAATTAGAATATGGCTTTTAGGTGGGAAATCTTAGTTATGTGGTCCAACCAGGGCTTGATATAACATTAACTGCTCAAATGCCTTTGTCAAAGATTGCCATACATTTGCCACTTGAGTTTGTTTACTAGCATCTGTTAGACTCTGGACTTGTTGCCTCGACTCTATCAAATCCCATGCAACCATAATTTCCTAGGTGGTATAATCCAAATAAGAGATGTGAATACCATGGTGGGGTCCTAGGCTATTTGATTGAAAACTGGAAAAATTTCAAGTATCAAGTTTGAAAGTTGGTAAACAAGGGATAAATTGAGTATGTGAAGAATAATGGTACCTACTATATAGTCACCCGTATCTTTAATAATGACCAGTAGCTTGCAAAATGCTGACGAGGCATAGATAATATGCAATTACCTAGAGAATCAACATTGTATTTTGCTTTAATATGTTTTCATAAATCATGAGTGCATCACAAACTTTCAATGAATTGTTCTTTGTTCTTTGTCTTATTATTGTCTTGAAATAAAGAAATGTTTCTTTTAAAAGGTATTTTGATAAAACTCTAACATGTGAAATTAAGCTAATCAATTCTTAAAGATTAAAAGTATTTTGATTGTAGAAATTACTCGATGTTCGTTAAAATGGATTGATAAACAATATGGAGTGACCAAACAAATTTTGAACTTACATATGAAATTGAACCGTACATCATGTAATTAAGTTTTAGAAGTATGCATAATGACATCTAGTGGATTCGATAGTCATGGACTTGCAAATTATAATTCCTTACAAGTCCAAATCATTACATTGGATGAGGCTAAACTTTATCGGTTCTAACCGGCCATGTTTGAAATAACAAAAGATCATATTTGTTTATTCCTTTCATAATTCATAAAATATATATCCTTTGCAATCCCAATTTGAGCCTGATATAATCTTTCTTTTTAAAAAAAACCCTAACATAGAGCACACCCTACACTAGGGGCAAACAAGAGAGTTTTGGTTGAAAAGATGAAGACTATATTAGAACCAATGGTAAAAAAAAATGTTAAGAAAGGAAGCCCAATTATTGAGAAAGGGCTAAAAGTGAAAAAAAAACCATAAAATAAAGGGCATCCTAGAAAACTTTAAGGAAGGTTATATGAATTCCAAAAAGTAGAAATTGTCTACACTTAAAGGACAAGTCAAAGTTAAAGGTAACAAAGTACATATCAGGTTTAGAGGGACAAGAAAGGTTTTTAATTAAAAAAAGACACAACAAATGCCAAAAGTCAATACCAAAAAAAAAATTTGAGCTGTAAACATGTCTTTCGGTATCTATAATAAAGCCTTTCATGTCTTCAAATGATTATCCATCAAAGAAAAAAGTTGGATTTATCTTATGACATCGACACTTCTTGATCATTGTTAGAAAGTTGAGCAGTCAAGGGTAATATAGTGGACCATAGGAGGGAAAACAAACAATATTCAGATTAGATTAGATGGGGGGCAAAAATAGATAATCAAATGATAATTTAGTGAAATCCATCAAAGTTATGTTTAACATCTTGCAATGACAAACACTTTTTAATTATAAATAGAAGAATGAGCACATTCAGATCAACTAAGGGCAATATTGCTCAAAAGATAGCCTATAATTTAATGAACTCCAATAGCAGTTGAGAGTAACGTTGCATTTGAAAGGCATCTTCATGTCTGAAATTTTGATTTACCCTTTGAAATATAATGACTCTTAAAAGATGTTATCATATAGGTGCATTTTGATAAATGTTGGAAAGATGCACGTCACCAAGACTGACCGGGGGATAATTTGCTTTGAAACCCATTGATTCAAGGTGCACCGTATTAATGTAAGTGATAAAAGGAACATCATTGATGATGGGAATATATTTCTTTTCACAATTTGATTGGTAGGGCTACGAGGAATTCTTTGAGAAGAACATTAAGCATATAACAATGAGCCTTTACTGCAAGTTATGAGATGCATATCTGGATGACTTGATAATTTCATGAAGGTTGATGATAACATATACTTCAAAAGTATGTTTCAACTGAAGGTAAATTTATGGCTAATTGACAATCTAGGATGAGGTCTACATTAGAAAACCTCTTAATGATTGTTGGCAGGATGTACACAGCTGATCAGAGAAAAATTCTTGAGAGAATCCAAAAAATGAATGATTTGTTAAGCTCCTTTATGATGAAACAAACAACACCACACTTCGGGGCATGGTTAAGCCTGATAAACAACGAGATCAGTAATCATCACAGACAACCTAGGATGGGCACTGTACTTATATTTAAGTGGAGGATTGACATAAAATGAACTCGAATAAGATAGTGAATCAAAAAAATAGAGAAGGCTTTTAAATAGCAAACAAAGGCACTTTATAGAGATGGAGCATCAAAGAAGGGGACTTATATTTCAAACCAGGTAAGGATGCATGTATGTCATCTAACCCCAAAGCATTGCATAAATGTTTTTGTATTTTTTGAATTTTTACAAGAGAAATCCTTAATGAAATCTTACAAGATTTTGATGAATTTGAGTGGACAAAGAAATAATCTTTGATCTATGATAGCAAAGAATCCAAGTTTGAACCCTGCAATCATGAAACACCAATAAATTCAACCTTCAATCAAGAAGAAAAGTGAGAAAAACCCTACTATTAGAAAATTCTCAAGAAAAAAAGAAGATTAACCCTGTCATCAGGAAGAATCTTCAAGAAGCAACGAGTTTTCAAAACCCCATGATCGGGAAGTAACAAACATTCTAGTTCTGGTTAAAAGGGATCGCCAGATGAGATCTCAGGTTGATCAAGCTGAAGACAAAGACCAAGGTTCTGGTTAAAGTGGGGCTCTAGATTGAGATTTCAGGTTAACCGAGTTGAAGGCAACATTTCGTTTCTAGTTAAAGGAGATCGCCATATGAAGGAAAAAGACCAAGGTTTTAGTTGAAGGACATCTACTTGGTGGGAGCAGTTGAAGCAGACAAGAGAGAGACCCGAGAAAGTATAAATCCTTGTATTGTGCCACCCCTTTTTGTTCCCAAAAAAGATGGGTCATGGCGTATGTGTGTGGACAGTCAAGCCATAATCCGGATCACAATAAAATGCAAGTACCCCATATTGTGTCTAGATGACATGTTAGATTAGTTGATAGTGTTTCATTTATTTTTCAAAATTGATATTAAGAGTAGTATCATCATATTAGAATCAGTCCGGAAGATGAATGGAAGACAACCTTTAAAACTCACCAGAGGTTATTTGAGTGGATGGTCATGCCATTTGGACTGTTTAATGCTCCTAGTATATTTATAAGGTTCATGCATCAGGTATTAAGGTCATTTATGGGTAGATTTGTTATCATCTATTTCGATGACATTCTCATTTATAATCCCACTCTGGAGTCTCATTTGGAGCACCTACAGGTTGTTTTTGATACTTTGAGGAAGGAATAGTTGTATGTCAAGTGAAAGGAATGTAAGTTCTTCACAGTGTTTATAGGTATAGGTGAACAATATTTTCTTTACACCCTTTAGTTTTCTTTCTTTACTTGAAATCTCACTTAATAATTTAAGTTTTTGGGTTGAGATAGTTTTTTAACATGATATTATATTTTAATAACTAACTAATCGAAAACTTTACCTAACAACTTAAGCTTTTGAGTTATAATGATTCTTATTAAATATTTAATAGGTTTTCACCGACCCATACTTTCAAATCAGATGAGAAGAAATGTTTGAAATGAGTGAGCCCCAACAGGAAATCATGTGCATAGTTAATGTCCTGCAATATATGCAGGATAGTTTCACATGCAATCAATACTGTTTAGGAAATATAGAACCATCAAACAAGGTGTGTTTAATATGCAGGATAATTTCACAATCAACAGTGTGTCTAGGAAACACAGAGCCATCAGACATGGTGTGTTGATCGTGCTTATGATAATTTACAAAAGAAAAGTATGTATACTAGAGAGAAAACAAAAGAGACTTCTTATATATTATGTGTTTATTCTACAGCTATTTATATAGAAAACGAGGGAGCTTTACAAGGGATGAAAACATAATTACAACATCATATCCTATACTTGTAGCGCATAGATTAGACATGATTACAGGAGCAACAAATCGCATGATACTAGCCAAGATGCAAGTCCATGATCCTAGCCAACATATCCCATGGTCCTAGCCAACACAGAAAAGATCGAATTCGCTATGGCCCTGACCATTTCTTAATCAGACTCCATTGGCAACTGATGAGTAGAAGCTGGCGGGCGCATTCACCGTTCATTAATTTCTAACACTTGATTTTCCCCTCTCTAGTGTGACTCAACTTAGTCATAACGACACGGATAGTACCAAATTATTGAAGATTGGCCAGAAAAAATGCTACTTGTTAGTAGTTTCTCCTATGGATGGTGGTCCCTTTACATTAAACTAAGAAAAAAAATCAAAGAGAAAGATTCTCCGTGATCTGGACCTGGTGCATGTATAGCGTGGGTGGTAAAAAAACTGAAGTAGGAAATAATTTTATGACACAATCATTTCTTAAAAATAAAAATAATAATTTTAATTGCACACTTATATGTTGATTGAGAAATATAATGTATTTTTTAATGGTTTCTCCAAGATTTATAGCTTCTAGATGAATCTTGGCATAAGGGATTCATGATAAAAAGTTATTCTCAGATATATCAAGAGTAATAAATTCAAGTTGGGTCAGATTCGATATTATTTATATAAAAAAACAATTAATAAAATAAAATATGAATATAAAAGCAAAAAAAATAAGTTTTTAAGATTGATATTCAGTTATTTAAAAATACTAGTTCTTTAAGAATTGTATTTAATTTATTTAATTCTTCAAAAACTTAAAATACTAGTTCTTTAGAAGCTTTAAATATTGATGAATAATTTTTATTTTTGTCAAAATAACTTACAAAGCCACATATATTCCATAAAATATAAACAATTATAAAAAGATAAAAAATATTGAAATTGATACAAGTCACGTAGTATAGGAATTCATGTGTGCCAAGATTTTAATATAAATTAAGTAGAATAATCATGTTAATAACATGTTAAAAAATAAAAAACAAATAAGGATATACATATTCAGAATAAAACTTAAAAGAGAGAAGTTCATACCTTTTTCTTGTATATTATTTTCAATGATTAGAATTCAAGACAAATAGTTTATTTATAGGAGAAGAAAATGAGAACATTAAAAAACACTAGGAAACCCAAGTATCATGAAAAACTAAAAGATAACCCTGAGGGTAACTCAACTAGTCAGGCATTGAATTTGTTCCCTAATGATCATGGTCCCCTCCTAGCCATTAAAAGTTTACATAATTATTAACTTCAACACTCGTGAAATTAGTCGAGGTGCGTGCAAGTTGAACCAGACACCCACGTTAATTAAAAAAAATAAAAAGATTAAATTCAAGAATCATAAAGTTTAAGAGATTATAATATACGTTCAATATATATAATTATAGATTTTATAACAAAAGGGTTCTCCTATGAAAAATATTGTCCTAACAATAATAAAATCAATGAACATTGTATGTCATATTATAGAGGTCCAAGTATATTTTTTATTCATAAATAAAAGGCACTGTAGGCACTATGTGTTGTGATGACTGAAAATCGTCATCTCAGTAATTTATTACAAAACCTAATTGCATAGAAGTGACAATAAAATATTGAGGTTTGCAAACAAGGCAGGAAAGTGAAGTCCCAATTATTATTTGCAACCTCTACAGGCTGGCCTCCTCCATCAAATGAACTAAATCCAATGAGGCTTGATTTATTGGATGATTCCTCTGCACTTTCTTTTCCTCATAGAAATTGGAAGAGGCGGGATGCTCTGTTCATGCCTGAAGAAGTTGCCAGCATCAACTTTGGTCTTCACTTTTACCAATCTCTTGAAGTTACCCTTGAAGTACTTAGAACCCCAAACACTTGCTTCCTTAAAGCTTGTGTTAGTATTCTTGTTCATGCCCAAATCAAGGTCCCTGTAATTGAGGTATGCTTCCCTTGGATACATGGAAACATAAGGTGTCATGTATTTGTAAACCTTCCTAATCCAATCAATATGCTTTGCATTCTCTGAAGGATCTTCCCAGGTCGTCGTGTAGCTGATGAAGAACATGTTACCTTTTCTGTTCGGGAAAGGAATCTCAGATTCCGAGATTTTGCTCATCATTCCACCGTAGGGAAGAAATGCTACAGAAGGGGAATCTTCTTCATACATCATTTCCCATAAACCTTCAAGTGCTGATTCGTGTATTGGTTTTTTAGCAAAGTCGGACTTGCCTTTGAAGGTGCCCTTGAGTAAATTCTGTCGCTGAAGCAAGATTTCAGGAGTTGAATTGTTGGGGAAGAAGCCCATATATAGCACAGAATTGATCCAGTTTGTTTCGATACAATCCTGTTTCGTCAAACCGAGTTCAGGGAAGCTTTCTTGCATGACTTGGAGGAGTCTCTTTGCATCACCAAGAAACAATCCACTATAGGAAGTTGATATTGTTTTCTTACCTTCTTCGCTAGCATTTGCCAACTGTGTACTGGCTCTGATAAAGAGATTCTCGTCGAGTTTATCAGAAGCTTGCAGGAACCTATAGAGGATCTTAGTAGCACCTTGTTCCAAGGTCCTAGCAACCCCGAAAACTGTCACAACTGGAGGTACTGGAACCAGTTTTACTTTCCAGGAAGTAATGATTCCGAAGCTACCTCCTCCACCTCCTCTAATTGCCCAGAATAGATCTTCTCCCATGGCTTTTCGGTCAAGAACTCTTCCATAAGCATCAATTATACGAGCATCGATGACATTGTCCGCAGCAAGGCCATATTTTCTGAACAAGGTACCGTATGCACCTCCTGTGATGTGCCCACCAATACCTACACTGGTACAAACACCAGCTGGGTAGCCATGAGTGTTGCTCTTCTCTGATATTCTATAGTACAGTTCGCCAGTTGTGGCACCGGCCTCAACCCAAGCGCTATTATCCTCGATATCAACGCTAATTGACCGAAGCCTTGCAAGGTCTACAACAATGAAAGGCTGCTCAATTTCAGAGACATAAGAGAGTCCCTCAAAGTCATGGCCTCCACTACGGACTCGAAGGTGAATTCCAAGTTGTTTTGAGCAAACAACAGCAGCTTGGATGTGGGATTCGTACAACGGTGTGAAAATGAACTCAGGTTTCGGTACTGTACGCTGTGAGAACCGGAGGTTTTGAACAGATGACTCTAAAACACTAGTGAATGAAGAGTTGTTTGGGGTGTACAAGATAGTGGAGAAAGGATAGGAGGACTCAGAATTCTTGGAGAGACATTGTAAAAAGCTATCCTTAATTGAGAGTGAATCTATGGATGAAGGAGATAGAACTAGCAGGAATACAAGTACTGACAGAAAGGAAGAACCTGAAGGAGCCATTTCTCCTTGTGTTTCAAGAAATGATGTCCCTACGGTTCTTGTAGAGATCGCTGTGATCTTTGGATGAATTTATAGTAAACTTAGCGTGAAAGACGGTAAAAAAAAAAAAAGTTCAAATATACAACAGTTTGGTTTAATTGGTAAATGTTTGAATTTAAGCTTATAGATTAATCCGGGAATCAAAGTTTAACGGTAAAATGATTTTTTTTTATTATACTTTCAACAAATTCTTTGTCAGCATTCGGTTCGATCAAACCTGATTTGTGTGGTTTTGGGTTAGGTGTTCTAAGCTATCATAAAAATTATTATAAGTTTGAGGCGTTTGGAATGGTGATGTATAATGCTTTTTAAAATAAATTTTTAATTAAAAATATATTAAAATAATTTTTTAAAATTTGTTTTTATATCAAATCCATTAAAACACTAAAACATTTGAAAGATGAGCAAATTGATGTGGAGTTCATGATTTTAATAATCGTAAAATACATTTGAAAAGCAAATAAAACATAAACAAAAGATGTGCAAAACACCTCCTCCATCCATGTCCTAATCTCTCATCAACCTTGCTGGGCATTATGTGGAGCTCATGATTTTAATATATGTCTTTTTTTACAATTCAATATTGTAATTTACCAACTCTTAATAGACATTTCTATTTGTTTATCGGTGTAACTGTGGTTGTTTTTCTAATAATTTTTCGTTGTCAAAATACATGTCATTGATATTTTTTTATTTTAAAAAAATTATTTTTGATACCAACACATCAAAATGATTTGAAAATACTAAAAAACATATTAATTTAAAGTTAATAAAAAAATTAAAAAATTTAATTTTTTTAAAATCACTTTTAAAACACAAAAACAAATATCCTTCAAATTACTCCCGCTTCCTCTGGATCACTATTCATGTTGCTGGGATTGAAACATTAAGCTGACAAATTTAGAGTTCAGACGCGTTAATTGACAAATCGACGGGCACTCGGTCCTACCCATGAAAGTGATTTTTGAAACTTTGGGGACCAACCTGTATGACTAGATAATTACAACGAAAAAACCGAGAAGAAGAAGCAGTTAATTAATTAAGCCAGCCACAAAACTGGCTCGTGTTTCACACAACAGGCAGTCTGTGCCGCCAAATCAACCCGAATGATTACTCCTTGAAAAACTCACACCCTTAATTTACTTTTTATTTTTTTATTAATATAAATATTCAGAATAATTTTCATATAATTTAATTAGTCTTACAAACTTTAAAATTAAACATCATTTAAACCTCGCATCCCTATTTATAATCATGGGAGGGTTGATTTGGCGGAATAGACAGCTTCTTGTGCGAAACAGGAACCAGTTTTGCGGCGGGCTTAATTAATTACCTGGCTTAATAATTTTTTTGTGTCTTCTTCCTATTTTCTCCAATGATATTTATTTGATTTTTTTAATTTTTTTCTGATTTTTTTAACAACCCGCTACCTCGGGTAGCGGGTTGGTTTACTTGACGTACGACCTTAAACTTACTGTCTCCTTCCTCATTTTTTTTCTTTACTATTACAATTCTTTATTATTTTTCGAGTCGTGATTTGTGTCGCACGTGTGCGGCTTCGCAGCGATCGTCCATCCTCAACGAAAAAATGAAATGGTATATTCCTAGAAAATATGGAGAGACAAGGAATTCTTGTCTCCTATTAGTAAAATATAAACTGGGAGTCGCTACCTAGTATTCTGGTCACTAGAAACCCTAATTGGTCTTAGAGATGGAGTACGTGAACTGGTTGCATAAAGGAAAGGTATTAACACCCCAAATATGTCCTACCTAAGGTAGGCTGCATTGTTTTAATGTATGATAAAATCTAAGGTTTTGTTTGTGGTTTCTAATTGTCAATCTGTCTATGGTTCAACAAAAGTTCTCCTATGTAAGGAGATCCTTATCTTATTAGGTAAAAACCTAATTGTTCTATGTCGTCAAAAAAAAAAAATTTATTTTTAATATCGGGAATGCGTTTTATGTATAAATTCGTAATCCATGATACCTAAACAAAACAAAATAATTTTTTTTTTGAAATTTTGGCCATTGTTCTCTTGACGTTAATAAACTGGTTATTCAAGTCAAAATACATGTTAAAACATTGTTTTTTGGTGTATAAAAAACACAATATGATTTTTTTAGCTTTGAGATACTTGGTTGTATGCATAAAAATATTTTTTTTTTTTTCAATTTTTTTTAAATTTTTTGGAAGTTTTAACGAAAACCGTGTAAACCATTTTTGGGTCCTCGCACAAAAAATAATAATAATAATAATAATAATCAAAATAATATTATCAAAAAATGTAAGAGTGAAAAAAGGATGCCAGAACGCTCAGAAAATGATTAAAAATTGGTTAAGGAGGTTTAAAAATACAAAAATTAAAATTTAACAGTATTTTATTGATTGATGATAGCCTTGTTGACAAAGAAAATTCAATTCGAGTAAGAAAAGTCCAAAATCAGATATTTGTGGACTCAATTAAATTTTATTGAAGGTTTAATTGAATTTATGGAGATTTTGATTGCAAGAAAAATTAATTTTGGAGTTAATTTGGGCTTTAACGATGTAAAATACAGACATATATTTAAGAAAAAAAAAGTTGAGAAAGACACTGAGAAATTATGATTTTTAAAAGCCCATTTTTTTGAGAAAAAATTGAATTGGGCAGGACCCGACCCAAACATTTTGGGTTGGGCCGGATCAGCCAGCCTATAAAAAAAGAAACAGTGGGTCTCTCCACTGTTCACATGCAACGTGAACAGTGGTGAGACCCGAAGGAGAAGAAGAAGAAGAAAGGGAAGGGAAGAAGGCTTACCTACGGTGGCTCACAATGCTACTAGAGACTGTATTTATAGGGGAGAAAGGAGGCCTACGCCCCTGCCCAGTCAAGGGCACAGGGGTGTAGGGTGGATGGGGCGGCCACTTTTCAGCTGCCCCTCTACCACCTTAGGGACACCTCTCGTCCCCTAACTCTAGCACATGGAAAGCTTTTCAGGTGGAGGGGTCGGGTCGGCATCTTTTTGGAAGAAGTCGGTGGCGGTGATAGAGGAAGAAAAAATCTTCTTCTTCACCTGCTTCGCGCGTTCAGGGGAAGAAGAAGACCCGCAGTGCTGACAAAACGGCACTGTTTCGATCCCTTCTTTTTTTTCTTTTTTTTGTGAACAGTACATGAAACGATGTCATTTTTCCCAAAACACGTTGTTTCATTTAAATGGATTTTGGCGCCAAAAATCGTTAGATTCAAAATCAGGCCTTCAATTTGATCGCCTTTTGCATTTTGGTTCTTGGTCTCAGATTTCTTCAATTAAGTCCCTAATTAGCCATTAAACTTCAATATTTATGCAATTAAGCCCTTGATTTGACCAAATTAACTTTTAAAAATTATAATTTGATCCTAAAACTTTAATTTATTCTAATTAAAGCCCAAATTAACTCCAAAATCAATTTTTCTTGCAATTAAATTCTCTATAAATTCAATTAAACCTTCAATAAAATTTAATTGAGTCCATAAACATCTAATTTTGGACTTTTCTTCCTCAAAATTGAATTTTCTTTGTCAATAGGACTATCATCAGTCAATAAAATACTGCCAAATTTTAATTTTTGTAATTTTTAACCTTCTCAACCAATTTTGACTAGTTTTAGGGTACTTTGACATCCTTTTTTCACTATTTATATTTTTTTTATAATATTTTTTTTATTATTTTTTGTACGGGCACCCAGAAATGGGTTACAACAATTTGTTTGTTAAGATCTTCATGCAAATCCATGATTCTTGTCCCCTGTTCCTATCTAACCATGGTGATTCTTACATTATATAATTGTAAATTATTAATTAATGCTTGTGTTTTTTATGATTTTCTATGCAAGTCTATTGGCAAAGGACAATCAACAACATAGTGGATGAATCCGAGCCTTAAACAATAACTTAAACAGCCAGTACATGAAGGTGAAAACCAAACATGAATCCATACGTAAACCTACAAAAATCTTTAGATCTTTCCTTTTCCTTTTGTTACAAGTTGTGGTCGTTCTTTGAGTCTTCATCTGAGCTCTGTTCAAGGTTTTTGTGGGAGGAAACATGGTGACTACCGTTGCGGCACACTGAGAAGGCAATGTAATGGGACTTTGCCCTTTTGGCTGGTTAAGGAAAAATGGAGGCAAAACAATAATATTGATTGAATTAAGAAGAAAAAACATATGGGGTGGAAATATTATTAATCAACAATGATTAAAATGAAAGGAAATTGATAAACTCGCCTTGCATGCCTTGAGGCTGGATTTAAGGAAACGTAATCACGGAAGGTATTGAAAAAATGGAAGAACTTGAAAAACCATTTGATGTTTTCTTCCTTTTTTGGCTGTATTTCAAGAGTTGAAGCTCCTCTCTAGCTCTCCTATAGATGAGCTAGATGACCCTTTTGATTAAGAAATCCTAACATCACATCTTAGCGCAACAAGTTGGATAATTAACCTCATTCATAACACTGCTTAAAATATGAAGCTGAAAAGGGCATGTTGTTTGAACGCAAAAAGCAAAGATCCTGTTCATCCTTGTTAAACTTGGTCAGGCCCAGAGGGTTGGCATGGGAAATTCGACCTGGAACCTTACCCAGTTCAAATTTCAAGTTAAACAACAAAAAAAAACATTGCCCTAGCGAAACCTAGCCAGGTTTTTAGTGACCTAATTAAACTATAACGTTTTGATTAAAAAAATCTGACCTGGTGTGATGTAATAACCTAGTGATCCAAGCCCTTTCCCTAGGCAGTCCCCGGGCTGGTCCGACAACCATGAATGATTCAATGAATGCCTATATTTCCAAGTTTTCATTCTATATCAAGATTGAATCAAACATCAAATGCTAATAAATGGCATCAAGCTAGAAATTCTGTATAAAAACCAACTTAAAACAAGATAATTGGTTACATTTACGGACAATATACATCTCAAAATTGTTTCAAGCGGGACATTTTTGGTCTCTGACTGCAAGAATATTGAATCAATTCAAGTGGATATTAAACTAGTTAGTTTAGCTTTTGTCATCTCTCGAATATGCCTTTGACATACACCATACCTTTTTCACTGAACTGAAGTTCCTTCCTCATTTGCTCTACTTGCTGATCATCACCTTGAACAACGATCTCTGATAAGGTCCCATCATCTGCAACCATCATCTTAACCTTGATCTCCTCTTTCCTTGATGCTCGCTTCCAGTAGTACGCTCCTCTGCATGCATTTCATCTTAAGAGCATCAGTGCAACTATATAGGGCGAGACACTTGAAAGAAGTCAATTACTACTGCGGGATGAAGCACTCACGCCAATGGACTTAGAATGGTGATCCAGAACCAATTGTTACCAAAGTCTGGAAAAGTTATGGTAAGCACAAGCGCAACGCTAGCGAGGCTAATGCAAGTGCAGAAAGTAAGCAATGCTGCCTGGCCTCGGTTTGGAACCATCATTCCCTCAAACCTACTCATAATTGAACATAGGAACAACATAAGGCGCTGCACAATTACACAATGGAAGAATGCACAGAGAAGTATAATGAAGACGATGAGGTGGGGATTGGCTTACGTAATGGTCTCTCCTCTACCAGTGACTGCAAAATTGTTGCGAGTGAAAAAAGATAAGATTTCTCCCGCAACCTGAGGTGGTTCTTTCTTCCCTTCCCCTTCCCCTGTAAATGTTTTCTGCACAATCTGCAATACGCACCCCCCACACGCACTAATTAAGGGAAAACCTCAAAAAGACAAACCCCTCCAACAGCTATAGAATTGGTCTCAATTTTGCCACCAGAAATGATTTTGTATCAATTTTATCCCCCAAGTTTCATAAATTTTCAATTAAGTCTTTTCATCTATATTTGATCATCGATTCCATCCAAATTGTACTTATTCTTGCAAGAAACAAATGTTTCTTTATAGAGAAATTAACTTTTTATGTTAAGGAATTCTAACATAAGACCTTCATTAAGAAATAAAAAATGTTTAAGGACAATAGATATACTAAAATTTGCTCGGGGATTAAATTGAGTCAAACTCAATAATTGGAGGGCATTTTTGACGTTTGCCAATAATTAGCTAAGAGCTGGTGCTGAATTTCCACATCTCATTCTCAATTACTGCTAGGAATTAAGATAGAAAACCACTACTTTATGGCTACGCCTCTAAGTGAAGATTATAGAAAGAATTTACAATCTACTTTACTCCTAATTCAAGGCACTAGAATTATCATTTAATTACAAAATTAATACTCAAGTAATCATCTTATAAGTATAAATTAAAAAAATAAGTAAAGAATAACTAAGCTGAAATGAACAGAAAATGGGCAGCTAAGAAGAACATATTAGCAGAAGAAGAAACAGAAGGAAGAGAAGTAGGACCTTGGATTTAACAGAGCGCTTGATAAGAGACCAGAGGCCTGGAACGGAGATGACAAAGAGTCCCAGAGAAGTGTAGTAGCTAGCCAATGAGTAACTAGCAGCACTTTCTGCAACTACAAACATGGATTCTTGGTTTTGAAGCTGTTCCATAACAACAGAGGAAGACAGGAGATGTTCATGGAGCTGAGAGGAGACTCGAACCACCACCCTCTTTGGTCTTGTGGAGATCACTCCAGCTTGTCCTAGCCATGGTTGACGGTTGTGGTGGCGGTGGTGGCGATGGTTGAATAATTCAGTTGTGTTGCTGCTCAGTTTCGACTTCGAGGGTAGAGAAATGGAAGGAAAAGGATGGGGTGATAGTGTCTTAGCTGCTGCCATTTTCAGTGTTGCAGAAAGCAGTAAAAGATTGGACTTCCCATTGATGAAATCCTTATGGTCCACCACTGTGTGATGGATAGCTAGCCACATGAATGGTCCATATTTTTTTGGAATAACTACAAATCAATCCCTTACGTTTAATGTGTTTCACAAGTCAGTCTAGTACTATCCATTCTTCTAAATTTTGATGACTGGAATACTCAATTCAATCTTACTACCAGTTTGAAGTTGATTATAATTAAAGATTGCCGTGATTAATGTGTATCAGCTTGTTTTTATTGGGAGTTTGAATCTGTAAATAACAGCAGCTGCTGCTGCTGCTGCAGAATTTGCAGCATAATCTTTTTTGTTTATTATCTTGATTGATATATATATAGTTTGACACTAGTAACCCGAAGGCTGTCACAGTTGTTGGCAAGGAACCAATTTCACTTTCCAGGAGGCAATGATTCCAAATTGCCTTCACCTCCTCTAATTGCCCAAACAAGATCTTCTCCCTTGGCATTTCGGTCACGAACTCTTCCATGAACATCAAATATTATACGAGCATAGATAAAATTGTCTCTGGCGAGGCCATTTTTTCTAAACATGGACCCTTGTGCACCTCATTCGTACAAACACCAGCTGGCCATGAGTCTTACTTTCCTCAGCAATTCTATTGTGAAGCTCACCAGTTGAAATTCAATATTAATTAGTATTTAGGCTAATAGAATTTAGAGTTTGTAGGTGTTTTAATATTAACTAAAGAAGGAATCCTAGTTAATGTAGAAGTTTTTGATGAAGAAGGATTTATAATAGACTAATTGGTTAGAATTCTTATTTAATTAGAATGTTAGATTTTTTTTTTATTAAATTAGGATTTTCTTTGAATAGTTTAATTCCTTGATTATCTAGTGGGGCTTATAAATAGGCTTATAATCTTAAGCATTATACACAAGTTAAGAGAGATACAGAAAAGAGCTAGAAAGGTGTATCTTTTAAGAAAACTCTTAATAAAAAATCATTCATCTCATTCTTCTTGTTGTTATTTAGCTTTGTTCTTATAAATTAGCTACCATATCCTATTCTTTTCTTTTCTTTTTCCAACAAGTAGTATCAGAGCTTAGGTTTGATTATTGAGCATGACCAATTCAATTTTTCCACTTCAATATCCTAGATTGACAAAGGACAACTATCAAACTTGGCTAGGTTTTCAAGATGTATGGGAAACAGTTGAAAAAGGCTTTGAGAAGCCTATAAATGGAGCAATATTGACTTCAGCCCAAAGAGAGGTCATGCAAAAGACATGAAGGAAGGATCAACTAGCACTAACAACCATCCACCATATCTGGATGACACCACTTTTGAGATAGTGGCTAATGCAACCACTACAAGGATGATAAGTTTTGTAAGAATCAAACCAAGGAGATGATAATGTAAGAAAGGTATGTTTACAAAACCTATATGGTGACTTTGAAAAGTTACATATGCTTGAATCAGAGAATATTTCAGAATACTTTGCAAGAGTATTGACCATATATAATCAAATGAAAAGATATAGGGAGAAGATGGAAGAGACACGTGTGGTAGAGAAATCCTACGGTCGCTGCAAAAGAAGTTCAATTATGTGGTGGTCGCAATAGAGAAGTCGCAAAATATAGATTTTCTTTCAATACAAGGTCTCATAGGGAAATTACAAGCTCGATCGTGAGGAAAGAGTCAACGAGATTCAAGAGGATGTGGGTGAATAAACACTTTTTTCAAAACAAGATGGTTTTGGATATCCTTGAGGAGGAGGAGGAGGTCGAGGCAACCTCAACATATCAAGAAATCAACCGAATAAAGAGAATTGGTTGATCAGTTCAACTAGCAATAGCAATTCAAGATCCAGATTTGACAGCAAGTTTGACAAATCAAAAGTTAAATGCTATAATTATCAAAATACAGGTCATTATTTTAGGGATTGCTAGAGTCCAACCAAGGGGGTTGAGGAGAATGCAAATCTTGTGATATAAGAGAATGAACCCACTCTATTACAAGTGTAAAATGAGAAAATGCAAGAAAAAAAGAACATGTGGTACCTAGATAATGGAGCCAGTAAACATGTGTGGAAATAACAACAAGTTCATGGAGTTTGATGAAGCAATTAGAGGTAATGCCACTTTTGCAGATCATTCAAAGGTTGTCATAAAAGGAAAAAGATACGATATGATTAAATTAAAAGATGAAAGTTATGAATTTATTGGTGATGTCTATTATACACCAAAGGTGAAAAACAACATATTGAGCTTAGGATAATTGTTGGAGAAGGGGTATGAGATTTAGATGAAAGATCATACTTTGACATTATTTGAAACTAAAAGAGATATGATTACAAAGATAGTCATGACAAAGAATAAAATGTTCTTGCTAAACATAGAAATGGATGTGCCTTAATGCTTAAATGATGGTGAGAAATATGACC
The DNA here is from genome assembly GCF_005239225.2 of Populus alba. Taxonomy (NCBI): domain Eukaryota; kingdom Viridiplantae; phylum Streptophyta; class Magnoliopsida; order Malpighiales; family Salicaceae; genus Populus; species Populus alba. The sequence goes on along the minus strand of NC_133284.1, from coordinate 53,843,633 downwards.
GCTTACCAATTCTTGATGAAGAGGAGAAAAGATATTAAGATCATCAAAAACCTATAGTCACACCTCCACAAACACCAACAAGCTTAACTTCTTCTTTTTCTTCTAGTGAAAGCTCAAGTAATAGCACTCCAGCAAGAAATGATAGAATACAGATAACACCAATACTATTAAGGTAGGACATTGTGAAGAGAAAGAAAAGATAAAAGAATAATGATAGTTGATATTGAGGGGGAGTGTTGAAATAATATTAGCTAAAGGAGGAATCCTAGTTAATATGAGAGTCCTTGATGAAGAAGGATTTACAATAAACTAGTTTTTTAGAATCCTTATTTAATTAGAATGTTAGATTCTTTATTAGATTAAGATTTCCTTTAAATAGTTTAATTCCTTGATTATCTAGGACTCGGGGCTTATAAATAGGCTTGTAATTTTAAGCATTATACAGAAGTTGAGAGAGATATAGAGAAGAGCTAGAAATGTGTATCTTTTAAGAAAACTATTAATAAAATATCATTCAACTCATTCTTCTTCTTATTCTTTAGCTTTATTCTTATGTTTGCTCTTATAAATTAGCTACCACATCCTATCCTTCTTTTTCAACATTGTGGCACTAGCTTGAACTCATACGCTATTATCGTTAATATCAATGCTAATAGACCAAAGCTTTGCAAGGTCGACAACAATGAAAGGTCGCTCAATTTCAGATACATATACAAGCATCGAAGACATTGTCTCTAGTAATGCCATATTTTCTAAACATGGACCCTTATGCACCTCACTAGTACAAACACCAACTAAGAGGCCATGAGTCTTACTTTCCTCAACAATTCTATTGTGAAGCTCACCAGTAGTGGCACCGGCATGAACTCACACGTTGTTGTTATCGTTATCAATGCTAATAAACTGAAGCTTTGTAAGGTTGACAACAATGAAAGGCTATTCAATCTAGATACATAAGAGACTTCCTCGTAGTCAAGACCTACATTTCAGACTCAAGGTGAATTCTAAGCCTTTTTAACCAAATAACAGTAGTTTGGATGTGGGATTCTTGCAATGGTGATAAAATAAATTTAGGTTTCATTGTTGCATGTAATGCCCATCTATCCTTCATCATAATGGAAGAAAATTAGTGTAGCATGCACAGATAAAAAACAAGAAGAAAATTTTTAAAAAAAGAAATATTTTATTAAATGTTTTCTTTTCTATACACATTATACATATATATATATATATATATATATATATATATATATATATATATATATATATATATCATGCTTCTTATTACAAGTTTATTTATAGGTCTAAGATCTTAGACAAACAAAGAATTATACTAAGTAAAGAAAATCCTATTTTGAACAGGAAAAGTAATTCTACCAACTTAATTGGTCGATCGGCTTCTAATTGGTAGACCAATTCCTCTATTTTTCATAAAAAAACAGAAATCATGTTTACTTTCAACATCCCTTATTAAACTTAATTTTTCATAACTTTCAATATAATTCTCATCGTGTAAAAAAACAAAACCTATAATGCTTTTTCTATCATCCATATCTCCAACCCAATCACCATCGCTATAACCCACAAGTTCAAAGTTGTTAGAATAACCATATAATAATATTCTCTACACTTAACTAGAGCATTTATTTTTGCTTAATCCTCCATTTTAAACTTCTTGAGAATTTTTTTTGCAAACATCTCTTGATTCACAAGATCTTATCTTCTTCTTATTTGATTTCAATCCCTAGGGAGGAGGTCATAAGACCAATATTTGTTATCTCAAACTCCTCAATCATTGCTTGCTTAAAGTTTATAAATATCTTTGGATTATTGCCTATAAAAATCAAGTCATTCAATATAAGCATACAATCAAAGTATCACCACTCTTTTTTATTCTTACCTTGATAGGATATTCATAGGAGTATTTTACAAATCCATTCTTCAAGAAATAACTATCAATGTGACTATAATAAGCTCTCAGGGCTTGCTTCAATCCATATAAGGTTTTCTTCAACTTTAATATCTTGTCTTCATGTCCTTTCACTTCATTACCCATAAATTCCTCAATGCAAACCTCTTCTTCAAGAAAACTATTTAGAAAGTTGACTTGACATTCATTTGGTAGATCTTCCATCTATTTTGGGTGGCTGTGGAAATTATTAGTTAAATGGTCTCCAATCTAGCAACCGGGGTAAAAACTTCATCATAGTCAATCCTTTACTTTTGATTATAGCCTATTGCTACCAATCCCGCCTTGTACCTCTCCACTTCTCCTTTGACATTCTTCTTTCTTTGTAGATTCATTTGGCACCTATTAGTTTTTTTTTTTTTTTTGGTCTAAGAATCAATTTTCATGTGCTATTTTTCTCAATTGATGCAATCTTCTCATCCATAGAAATTCTCTTCTTTTTACCCTTAATTGCTTTTTTTCAAACACTATAGTTTCACATATGAAAAGATGACAATATAGTGTTAGATCATCATCAATTGGATTAATTACCTCATAAAAGTCTTCAAGTCTCCTTATCTTTCTTGGTGGACTAGGTGGGCTATCACCACTTGAACTTCCATTAGATGAAGAAGATAAAAAAGAAGTTGAGTTCATTGGTGATTATGGAGGTGTAACTAGTTCTTGATGATCTTCATATATTTTCCTTTCTTTATCAAGAATTGATAGTAAGTCATACTTCTCACCATTTTCTACCTTTTAATCTCATGCTCATTCTTTATCAAATTCAACATCCCTGCTAATCACCTTCTTTCCTTCATTGGGGGTTGTAAAGCTTGTATTCTTTGGGCTTTTGATCATAGCCCACAAAGATCATCATTTTATTTTTGTCATCTAGCTTGGTCTTTACTTGCTCATGTACATACACATAACCAATGCTTCCAAACACTTTAAAGTAAGTAGCATTTAGCTTTCTTTCATTTCATGTCTCTTGTGAAGTCATGCCATTCAAACCTTTTATAGAACACCTAGTTGATAAGTAAACAACACAATCTACAATTTCAACCCAAAACTCCTTTGACATCTTCTTGGTTTTGAGCATGTTTTCTCCATGTTATGAATGCTTCTAATCTTTCTCTCTACTATGCCATTTTGTTGTGGGGATCTAGGCACTACTAGGAGTCTTTTTATATCATGATATTTATAAAAATAATTAAACTTATTAGAACAAAAATCACCTTTCATATTTGTCTTAAGTGATTTTATAGAATAACCATTTTTTTCAACTAATGCTATAAAAGTTTTTAAAAATTAAATACATTAGACTTTTGTTTTAAGAAGTATACCTACATTTTTCTATTATAATCATCATTAAAAAATGGAAAATATAATATATTTTTTTACCAAATAAGCATAGTTGAATAGGACCGCATACGTTTGCATGTATCTTTTATAAGGGTTAATTTGCTCTAGATGTAGACTGTTTTGGAAAGCTCTTGCAAAATTGTTTGCCCACTAAATATTCTTCATACAACTGATTTGGATGTTCCATGGATGATAGACCCTTCAATATCTCTTTTTGCGTCATCATCTTTAAGCTGTCAATACTTGCATACCCAAGTCTCATATGCTAAAGCCATGTGACATGGTTACAATATTTAGCAAAACAATTATCTCAAATTGTTTTTAGGTATTCAGGTATTTAGGCACATTTATCTCTATATTTAGCAAAACTATCTTATTTTTTGTTATGGTTACCTTTGCAATTATAGTTCCATGAGTATTAAGTAATGTCAGCGTACTATTTTTCATCATAATTTTATAATCGTTCTTCAATAATTATCTCAAATTCAATATATTACTTTTTATAGTTATGATATAATAAACATCAACAATAAATTGATGACTACCGTTTTTCATTTGAATCAAAATCATACATTTCCATTTGATGAAAACCTTTGAATGATCTATAAAGTGACATCACCTTTAATTAATTCATCAAGCTCCATAAACTTGTCTTTATCTCCACACATGTGATTGCTTGCTCTATTGTCTACATACCACATGTTTTCATTGGTTTTTATTTTTTCATCATAGACTAGTAATAGGGTAGCTTCTTGCTCCTACTTTACTATTAAATTGACATTCTCTTCAATATTTTTGGTTAGATTCCAGTAATCCCTAGCATTATGACCTATTCTTTGACAATTATAACACTTCATTTTTGTTTTGTCAAACCGGGTTCTTAGATTGCTACTGTTAATGGAACCGGTCGACTAGTTTGCTTCATTCGGTTGACTTGGTTCACCTGTTGAAACTCTTTCAACCTCCTCTTCAAAATTTGTCTCATCCTCATCTTCCCCTACTTTGTCTATGTCCTCTACCTTCTTAGGTGTATTTAGAGCCATCTTGAATTTCATTGACTCTTTATTCATGGGCTTTTAGTTTTCCCATGAGACTTTGAATTGTTAGAAAATCCATATTTGATTACTCCTCTATCGCAACCACCATATAATGAAATTTCTTTTGTAATGAGTGTAAGAACTTTTTCACCACACGTGTTTCTTTTATCTTCTCCTTATGACTTCATCTAATTGTATATGGTCAATACTCTAGCAAAGTAATCTAAAATACTCTCCGATTTAGGCATATGTAATTTTTCAAAGTCACCTAGTAACTTTTATAAATGCACCTTTCTTATATTATCGACTATTTGGTTTGATTGCCTCAAAACTTCTCATGCTTACTTGGAAGTGGTTGTGTTAGCGATTATCTTAAAAATGCAATCATCCAGACATTAGTGAATGATTGTGAATGCTTGCTGATCCTTTATTTGTGCCTTTTTCACAATCTCCTTTAGGGATGAAGTCAATGTTACTCCTTCCATAGGCTCCTCAAATTCTTTTTCAACCCTTTCTCACACAACTTAGGAACCTAGCCAAGATTTCATGTGAATACACCAAATTTCATAGTTATCATTTGTTAAACGAGGAAATTGAAGTGGAAAATTTATAGTGGTCATGTCAAATAATCAGAACAAGCTTTAATACCACTTGTTGGAAGAAAATTAGTGTAGTAGAAGCTTATGGACAATAATGGAAAATAGCAAAGCTAAAGAATAAGAAGAAAAAATGAGAGCAATAAATGTTTCATTAAGTGTTTTCTCTTCCATACACCTTTTCTCTCTTTTATACTTATTCTCTATTACTCTAATTACAAGTCTATTTATTGGCCTAAAGTCCTATATAATTAAGGAATTATACTAAGCAAAGAAAATCATATTCTGAACAAGAAAAGTAATTATATCAATCTAATCGGTCGACCGGTTCATTTAATTGAACCGATTGACCAGTTCCTTAGGTTTGTAGAAAAACCAAAAACAATGTTTACCTTCATCACTCCAAACACACAAGAACTTGTGCTTGCAAGAAGAAACCAAAAATGAAAAATAAAATGACATGGAGATTTTTTTTATTTTTTGGATAGCTCAAAACAGCAAACATCTCGGAAGTGAAAATCAATCCAAGACAGGAAGAAGCCTAGGAATGGAGAAAGAAAAGAAAATATAAATACACATAGACAAGGTAGGTCCTTCTATATTTGCAGACTAAACGGATCCAAAGCAGCAAGGCAGCAACCATGGTAAAATAGAGACAATTGACTTGGAAATACTAGGCGCAAGAGAGCGTCTACTAGACAACAAAGTTCAAATGGCAGCAGCATCTTGATAAGGCAAGCTTGAGCACTCAATAAAATCACCCATGATAGGCATGAGCCTCGCCCAATATCTCTCACTCGTTTTAATTATAGAAAGGGACCTTCCATCCATAAAACTTTAATGAATAATAATTTTATGGTCAACCACTATTACCTCCATTATTACCCCAATAATGTGGTAGTATCTAGATCTGAATTATTATGCTCATGGGCAATAAATATATTGAGATACCACAATCAATCAAGAAATATATAATTTTTTAATTTAAAGGGGTCATTATATAAAAGATTATTAAACATTAGAGATCCATTGTTAAAAATAAACTACTTGCACCTTTAGTTAGTGTTTAATTACAATTTTAAAATACAAGAAACAAAGACAACAGAGATAAAAAAGAAAGAAAGAAATATAAGTTTTTTTTTTTATCTAATATTTTGAAATAGTGAAAAATATTCACTTTAAAATTGTTCTAAAATTATATTTATTTTATATTTTTATTTTCATATCCTTAACTAAACATATTTATATCATTTTTATCCTTGGATATCAACCGAACACAACCCTAATTGATGTAGATTTTAAAAGAAAGGATTATACAAAAACAATAATTCATAATTTTATTATTAAATATTTCTTTTCAAGTAATTTATTTTTTGAAAAGATTTGCCATCCTTAAATAAATCTAAAAATCAACCTAAAAATAAAAAAATAATAATAAAAAATCAAAAAATAAAATCATTAAGTATGTTATATAATTTTTTAAAGTTTAGGAAAAATAAAAATAATCTTTCTTAAAAACCTCCTCCATCACTGATTCTGCGTTGATTATTTCCTATGTGAGTAATTGGAATAGAAAGGGAGGATCAGTCTTTTGGAATACTCTGTTCATGTCTGAAGAAGTTATCAGACAGCCTTTGGAACAATGGAAAAATCTGCATTATTTCTGCTTATCAGTTACCAGAAGAGCAGTGGAGTGATCATGACAGCCTTTGGAATCTGATATAGAAACGGCAGAAGTGTGATTAATTTGCTGAAAACCTGTTGAATCATGGAAAAAGCGTAGGGGTGTTGTTTGCTATGTTATAATTCTGCATCATTATATCTTATTCAGTCACAATGGAGTCTCACATTTTTCGTTTATTATGTCTTCCATAAGCTTAAACACCATGAAACACACTTCAATCTCTCTTTCTCTGAGATGTGGCAAGGAGGAATACTCTGTTCATGTCTGAAGAAGTTATCAGGATCTACTCTGGTCTTCACTTGTACCAATCTGTAGAAGTTATCCTTGAAGTACTTGGTACCCCAAACACTTGCTTCTTCACAACTTGTGTTAGTCTTCTCGTTCATGCCCAGATCAAGATCCCTGTAATTTCCATACGCTTCCCTGGGATTCATGGAGACATAAGGTGCCATGTACTCATAAATCTTCCTAACCCAATCAATATGCTTTGCAGCATTCTCAGAAGGATCTTTCCAGCTGGTTGAGTAGTCGATCATGAACAGGTTGCCCTTTCTATGAGGGTAAGGAATCTGATATTCTGAGATTTTATTCATCATTCCACCATAAGGAATCAATACCATGGTAGGGTTCTCTTCTTCAAATAACCTTTCCCATAGCCCTTCAAGTGCGGTTTCAGGTATTGGTTCTTTGACAAAGTCTGACTTGCCTTTCAAGTAGCGTTTGAACAAATTATTCCGTTGAAGTAAAATTTCAGGAGTTGTATTGTTGGGAAAGAAAGACATATATAGCACTGAATTGATCCAGCTTGTTTCAATGCAATCCTGCTGTTGCAAGCCCAATTCAGGAAAGCTTTCTTGCATTACCTGTAGGAGTCGCTTGGTATCACCAAGAAACAACGCATCATAGGAAGTTGAAATAGTTTTTTTACATTTCTTACAAGCATTTTCCAATTGTACACTGACAGAGAGGAAGAGGTCATCGTCAAGTTTATCAGCCACTTGTTGCCATCTGTAGAGGAGGTTAGTTGCACCTTGTTCCAAAGTCTTGGCAACCCTAAAAACTGTCACAGTTGATGGAACAGGAACCAGTTTAACTTTCCAGGCAGAAATGATTCCAAAGCTGCCGCCTCCACCTCCTCTTATTGCCCAAAAAAGATCTTCTCCCATGACTTTCCGGTCAAACACTCTTCCCTGTGCGTCTATTATACGAGCATCGATGACATTATCCGCAGCAAGGCCATATTTTCTAAACATGGAGCCATATCCACCTCCTGTAATGTGTCCACCAACACCAACACTAGGACAAACACCAGCTGGGAAGCCATGTTTTTCACTTTTCTCTGAAATTCTATAGTAAAGCTCACCAATTGTAGCACCTGCCTGCACCCAAGCGCTATTACCATCAATGTCAATGCTGATAGAACGTAGCATGTCCAGGTCTACAACAATGAAAGGTGTGTCAATTTCAGAGACATAAGAGAGCCCCTCACGGTCATGGCCTCCACTGCGAACTCTGAGGTGAATTCCGAGCTGTTTTGAGCAAATAACAGCAGCTTGGATATGGGATTCCTCCACAGGTTTGAAAAGAAGTTCTGGTTTCGGAGTCAAAGGCAGCGTGAACCTGAGATTTTGTGCTGAAGATTGTAAAAATAGAAGTGAATGAAGAATTGACTGGAGAGTACAGCAAAGTGGAGAATGGAAAGGATATGTCAGAATTTTTTTGGAGACATTGTAGAAAGCTATCCCGAATCGGAAGTGAAATTATCAGAGAAGGAGATAGAAGCAGGACTCCAAATATCCATAGAGATGCATAGCTTGAAAGAATCATTCTGCCAGTTACTTAGCACAGCCGGGATCGTTTGGCAAGGAAGATTTTGTATCCTTGGATTAATTTTTAACTGTTGCCGACACACAACCCCACCTTAAACGTCTACACTAAAGTTTGATGCACTGTGGTAATAAATAAATTCTGGATAATCTTTTTGGTTTTCACAAATCTGAATTCGTATCTTGACCTGTCTGCATATATCAAAGTCATAGTCATAAGCAAATATTTTATTTTGGATAAAAACACGTTTCCACTAATATAGACGTTATGCATTAAACAAATGATCTATAAAAGTGACATCACCTTTAATTAATTCATCAAGCTCCATAAACTTGTTTTTATCTCCACACATGTGATTGCTTGCTCTATTGTCTACATACCACATGTTTTCATTGGTTTTTATTTTTTCATCATAGACTAGTAATAGGGTAGCTTCTTGCTCCTACTTTACTATTAAATTGACATTCTCTTCAATATTTTTGGTTAGATTCCAGTAATCCCCAGCAGAATGACATATTCTTTAACAATTATAACACTTCATTTTTGTTTTGTCAAACCGGGTTCTTAGATTGATACTGTTAATGGAACCGGTCGACTAGTTTGCTTCAATCGGTTGACTTCGTTCACCTGTTGAAACTCTTTCAACCTCCTCTTCAAAATTTGTCTCATCCTCATCTTCCCCTACTTTGTCTATGTCCTCTACCTTCATAGGTGTATTTAGAGCCATCTTGAATTTCATTGACTCTTTATTCATGGGCTTTTAGTTTTCCCATGAGACTTTGAATTGTTAGAAAATCCATATTTGATGACTCCTCTATCACAACCACCATATAATGAAATTTCTTTTGTAATGAGTGTAAGATCTTTTTCACCACACGTGTTTCTTTTATCTTCTCCTTATATCACTTCATCTAATTGTATATGGCCAATACTCTAGCAAAGTAATCTAAAATACTCTCCGATTTAGACATATGTAATTTTTCAAAGTCACCTAGTAACTTTTATAAATGCACCTTTCTTATATTATCAATTATTTGGTTTGATTGCCACAAAACTTCTCATGCTTACTTGGAAGTGGTTGTGTTAGCGATTATCTTAAAAATGCAATTATCCAGACATTAGTGAATGATTGTGAATGCTTACTGATCCTTTATTTATGCCTTTTGCACAATCTCCTTTAGGGATGAAGTCAATGCTACTCCTTCCATAGGCTCCTCAAATTCATTTTCAACCCTTTCTCACACAACTTAGGAACCTAGCCAAGATTTCATGTGAATACACCAAATTTCATAGTTATCATTTGTTAAACGAGGAAATTGAAGTGGAAAATTTATATTGGTCATGTCAAATAATCAGAACAAGCTTTAATACCACTTGTTGGAAGAAAATTAGTGTAGTAGAAGCTTATGGACAATAATGGAAAATAGCAAAGCTAAAGAATAAAAAGAAAATTTGAGAGGAATAAATGTTTCATTAAGTGTTTTCTCTTCTATACACCTTTTCTCTCTTTTATACTTTTTCTCTATTACTCTAATTACAAGTCTATTTATTGGCCTCAAGTCCTAGATAATTAAGGACTTATACTAAGCAAAGAAAATCATATTTTGAACAAGAAAAGTAATTATATCAATCTAATCGGTCGACCGGTTCATTTAATTGAACCGATTGACTAGTTCCTTAGGTTTGTAGAAAAACCAAAAACAATGTTTACCTTCATCACTCCAAACACACAAGCACTTGTGCTTGCAAGAAGGAACCAAAAATGAAAAATAAAATGACATGGACATTTTTTTTATTTTTTGGATAGCTCAAAACAGCAAACATCTCGCAAGTGAAAATCAATCCAAGACAGGAAGAACCCTAGGAATGGAGAAAGAAAAGAAAATATAAATACACATAGACAAGGTAGGTCCTTCTATATTTGCAGACCAAACGGATCCAAAGCAGCAAGGCAGCAACCATGGGAAAATAGAGACAATTGACTTGGAAATACTAGGCGCAAGAGAGCGTCTACTAGACAACAAAGTTCAAATGGCAGCAGCATCTTGATAAGGCAAGCTTGAGCACTCAATAAAATCACCCATGATAGGCATGAGCCTCGCCCAATATCTCTCATGTAGGGAATTCCGACCAGTGATGTACTGATATTTGCTCTCGGGAGGGCAAGCACACTGACACAAAATTTAACGTGGTTCGGCAAACCGCCTACATCCACGGGAGAAGTCATTTGATTATATAGGGAGAGAACAAAATTTACAACAATAGAGGAGGAGGAATCATCTCCTCTTTGGCAACTCTCAACCTCACTCTATTTCTCTCTACTCAGTGCTGCAATGGCAGCTACTGCTGGCTGCCTTGGCAGCCCACTCTCTCCTACATTTCTCACATCTTTCTTTCTCTCAACTCTCTCATTTTGCTCTCTACACTTAGTGCCTATTTATAGCAGGAATGGTGGCTTCTCTTCTTCATTTTCCAGCAGCTGCAGCTGCAGTCAATGGTGGCTGCCATCTTCTTCAACAAAGGCTGCTGGTCAATGGTAATGTTAGGCACATTAAATGGCAACACACCTAACAAACCTAACAATCACCCCCTTTGACATTTATATGGGCAATTGTCCTCTTGCTTCTTCAGCACAATCTTGCATCCTGCAGCTCTTCCAAACTTACCATTCCGAGAGCGTCTGCAGCCAAGTTTACAGGTACTCGCCAAACCTTTCAATCACCAGAGTCAACCAAACACCCCTTTGCTCATTCCAAAGGATCACTTCAACCAGATGGTTTGTCACATCTCATCTGAAGAGTGTTTAACGTTTGTCTCTGGAACAACATTCCCCTTCAAGCATATCAACCATGCTTGGCCCGGAATGATTTATCAAGCCTTACATCAAGGCTTACAACACCCCCTCAAACTGATATTCCCAAGTGCGACAGTCATTGAGTATTTTAATGTGATCACGAGCTCCCCACTCTTCCAAGAGTCTACTCATCCAGGAGTTGCGTCTGCCCTCTGTTCCACCTTAGGAACCACGCCTTACTTCTCCATGAGTCACTCTTAGTCTCAAGAGTTCGGGTAGCTATCCACCTTTACTTATGGGGGCAGCCCATTACAGGTTGATCCATATCAATCTTCATACTCTGAGTATTACAATGTCATCTCCGAGCTCACCACCTTGACAAGAGTCAACTTGTTCCCGGAACCTGCGCATGCCCTCTGCTCATTCATAGCAGTCGCGTCTTAATGCTCCACAAGTCACCCACTTATTGTTCAAGGCAAATGTCTTCTAGCTCATTGATCTTTAGCATGGGGGCAATATCCATGAAAGTCAATCCTGCATTTGTCTTCATACTCATCATAGTCACTTCATTGGCTATACACTTGTCCACTCATATCTAGCCATCACATCGGCTTTGGGGCGTTCTGAATTAGGGCTTCTATCCAGGCCCTCACACCTTCTCCTCAGGTGTCTCCACTCGTCGTCATGTGGCGGTCTAAATCTAGGGCTTCTATTATGGCCCACACACCTTCTTCTGAGGTGTCTCCGCTCGTCGTCATGCGACGGTTTGAATCTGGGCTCACATCGTGGCCCACACCTTCCTCTGAGGTGTCTCCGCCCGTTGTCATGCGACAACCTGATCTTGGACTCATATCATGGTCCTCACACCTTCTGTCTAAGGTGTCTTCGCATGTCGTCATGAGACGGTCTGAACATGGACTCATATCATGGTCCTCACACCTTCTGTCTGAGGTGTCTCCGCCTGTCGTCATGAGACGGTCTGATCTTGGACTCATACCATGGTCCTCACACCTTCCATCCGAGGTGTTTCTGCTCGTCATGAGACAGCCTGAACATGGACTCATATCAAGGTCCTTACACCTTTCATCTGAGGTGTCTCCGCCTGTCATCATGAGACAACCTGATCTTGGACTCATATCATGGTCCTCACACCTTCTGTCTAAGGTGTCTTCGCCTGTCATCATGAGACGGTCTGATCTTGGACTCATACCATGGTCCTCACACCTTCTATCTGAGGTGTCTCTGCCTGTCGTCATGTGACAGTCTGAACCAAGTCTCTAATCTTAGCCCACACACCTTCCATCTGAGGTGTCTATACTCGTCATCATGAGACGGCCACATCCTCCTTCATAGGGGATGTTTCTAGTGGCTCCAAGATTCTCTACCACCATGTGGACTTGGGAGAGATCACTACCACTGATCACATAGAAAGAGAAAGTTGCGGTGCACTCTTCACAGTTTTCCATCTCATTTTCTATGTTTGGAGCTTCTATCCCTTTCTGCTTGACAGCTCCACCCACACCAACTCTCTTTGGTGTCTTCGCCTTTCATCATAGGCGTTCGCACCCCCTCAATTAGATGCTTCTGCAACAGCTCATCTTTCCATCCTTGCATGCACTGGAAAGGTCCTCGCTTGTTGCCTTCATCAAGAGCACAAAAGACTTCTTGTTGTACAACTTTTTCACATAGTCTCTGCTCTGAGCTTCATCTGGGAACTCTTCTTCTCCTTGCACCTATTGTCTCATAACAGTACCTCGTTGGATCCTCCGGGTACTCCTGCACAATCTCCGTGTGCTCTCGTGCAATTTCGGTTCTCCAGATTTCTCCCTATTCTTTGCTTTTATGTTTGACAGCAGCTCATCCTGTCACAACATTTATCCAAGTCAAAATAGGGTGCCAATCTTTATCCCTTGCTGTATTTCTCTTCCATTATCAGGGTCTTCATCAATTCTCCCTTCGAGAAATCACAGTCACTGAATCTAACTTCTTTTGGAGAAATCACCACTCCATCAGATCCTTGATCATACGGAACCCAATTGTTCCTTTGTGCCATCATCCTGCTAGTCTTCAACAGTTTCATTACAAACTGTTACATATACAAAAATAGTACTGTGTGGATGATCCTTCAACTAAGCAAGTTCCCAGGAAAGATTTGGAGGGGTCACAACGGTCCCGCTTAAAACCCAATCTCCTAGACAGAACTTCTTAGAACGTATCTATCCACCGTACTGCCTTTTTGTATATACAACCATTTGCTAGCTTTGTTGCGGCTTTCCTTTACAAGTGATCTGGGGTATCCCGGTTTTATACCTGACTTCTCAACATCTGGCGAGACTACCAGTGCTTAGATTCGACAAGATTGGTCTTCATCAGTTTTCACTCTACACCTCAAATCGTCCACATCTTGGGTGTCCTGAGTGTCCCAATTTTGCCTTCCATCAAGGCATTAAAATTTTCCCATTTAACAGTTCAGCACATGTAATTGGGTAAACATGTGCACCTTCTTCTTCTTCATCTCCATCGACCACCAGGATGACCTTCAGATGCCTCCTGATCGGGCAATCTCTCTTCAATAATTCACCACTGCCATTTTCGGTCTCGAATCTCAACGATCGGACCATACCATTGCATCCGGAATGATCAAATTAGCTGGAAACATGTCTTGAATCGTCCAAATCGCACTTCAGACGGCTAAGTTTTGATCAAAACAATTCTGGCCTGATCAACGGCTCAGATTCAATTTCAGATCCGGTTGCACGTAGGATCAGCTCCACTGGATCCTATCCCTCGGCTCGCGGCTCGGCTCAGCTCCAATTAGGCTCGGCTCACTCGGCTCGTCGTGGCTCGGCTCGCGGCTGATGACGTGGCAGGTGGGTCCCCCTATGCTGACATGGATGTTGACTAGTCAATTCCTTGCTGACTGTGTACTCTGATGTCATCCTTGTATCATGCTGATGTCATCCTTTGCATAGTACTGTTCATGGCACTGTCACTGTTCATGTCTTCTGTTCACATGGGTCGGGTCAACTGGTATTCGGGTCGGGTCAACTCATCCGGGTGAAGAAGACACGTGGGGCGCGTCTGCGCGCGTGGCCCGCCACCTCACCGGAGAGTGATGGAGAGTGCGGCCATGTCCGACGTTCGATTTTGACGCCGTTTTCACCAGTGGCTTCGTCTCGGCCTCCTCTACACAGTGGGATGGTCAAAACAACATTTTGACAACTTTCATTTTTGAGCAAAAAATCAAACACCACTTAAACCATATGCTCTGATACCAATTGTAGGGAATTCCGACCGGTGATGTACTGATATTTGCTCTCGGGAGGGCAAGCACACTGACACAAAATTTAACGTGGTTCGGCAAACCGCCTACATCCACGGGAGAAGTCATTTGATTATATAGGGAGAGAACAAAATTTACAACAATAGAGGAGGAGGAATCATCTCCTCTTTGGCAACTCTCAACCTCACTCTATTTCTCTCTACTCAGTGCTGCAATGGCAGCTACTGCTGGCTGCCTTGGCAGCTACTGCTGGCTGCCTTGGCAGCCCACTCTCTCCTACATTTCTCACATCTTTCTTTCTCTCAACTCTCTCATTTTGCTCTCTACACTTAGTGCCTATTTATAGCAGGAATGGTGGCTTCTCTTCTTCATTTTCCAGCAGCTGCAGCTGCAGTCAATGGTGGCTGCCATCTTCTTCAACAAAGGCTGCTGGTCAATGGTAATGTTAAGCACATTAAATGGCAACACACCTAACAAACCTAACATCTCACTCGTTTTAAATATAGAAAGGGACCTTCCATCCATAAAAATTTAATGAATAATAATTTTATGGTCAACCACTATTACCTCCATTATTACCCCAATAATGTGGTAGTATCTGAATTATTATGCTCATGGGCAATAAATATATTGAGATACCACAATCAATCAAGAAATATATAATTGTTTAATTTAAAGGGGTCATTATATAAAAGATTATTAAACATTAGAGATCCATTGTTAAAAATAAACTACTTGCACCTTTAGTTAGTGTTTAATTACAATTTTAAAATACAAGAAACAAAGACAACAGAGATAAAAAGAAAGAAAGAAATATAAGTTTTTTTTTTTATCTAATGTTTTGAAATAGTGAAAAATATTCACTTTAAAATTGTTCTAAAATTATATTTATTTTATATTTTTATTTTCATATCCTTAACTAAACATATTTATATCATTTTTATCCTTGGATATCAACCGAACACAACCCTAATTGATGTAGATTTTAAAAGAAAGGATTATACAAAAACATTAATTCATAATTTTATTACTAAATATTTTTTTTCAAGTAATTTAGTTTTTTGAAAAGATTTGCCATCCTTAAATAAATCTAAAAATCAACCTAAAAACCTAAAAATAAAAAAATAATAATAAAAATCAAAAAATAAAATTATTAAGTATGTTATATAATTTTTTAAAGTTTAGAAAAAATAAAAATAATATTTCTTAAAAACCTCCTCCATCACTGATTCTGCGTTGATTATTTCCTATGTGAGTAATTGGAATAGAAAGGGAGGATCAGTCTTTTGGAATACTCTGTTCATGTCTGAAGAAGTTATCAGACAGCCTTTGGAACAATGGAAAAATCTGCATTATTTCTGCTTATCAGTTACCAGAAGAGCAGTGGAGTGATCATGACAGCCTTTGGAATCTGATATAGAAACGGCAGAAGTGTGATTAATTTGCTGAAAACCTGTTGAATCATGGAAAAAGCGTAGGGGTGTTGTTTGCTATGTTATAATTCTGCATCATTATATCTTATTCAGTCACAATGGAGTCTCACATTTTTCGTTTATTATGTCTTCCATAAGCTTAAACACCATGAAACACACTTCAATCTCTCTTTCTCTGAGATGTGGCAAGGAGGAATACTCTGTTCATGTCTGAAGAAGTTATCAGGATCTACTCTGGTCTTCACTTGTACCAATCTGTAGAAGTTATCCTTGAAGTACTTGGTACCCCAAACACTTGCTTCTTCACAACTTGTGTTAGTCTTCTCGTTCATGCCCAGATCAAGATCCCTGTAATTTCCATACGCTTCCCTAGGATTCATGGAGACATAAGGTGCCATGTACTCATAAATCTTCCTAACCCAATCAATATTCTTTGCAGCATTCTCAGAAGGATCTTTCCAGCTGGTTGAGTAGTCGATCATGAACAGGTTGCCCTTTCTATGAGGGTAAGGAATCTGATATTCTGAGATTTTATTCATCATTCCACCATAAGGAATCAATACCATGGTAGGGTTCTCTTCTTCAAATAACCTTTCCCATAGCCCTTCAAGTGCGGTTTCAGGTATTGGTTCTTTGACAAAGTCTGACTTGCCTTTCAAGTAGCGTTTGAACAAATTATTCCGTTGAAGTAAAATTTCAGGAGTTGTATTGTTGGGAAAGAAAGACATATATAGCACTGAATTGATCCAGCTTGTTTCAATGCAATCCTGCTGTTGCAAGCCCAATTCAGGAAAGCTTTCTTGCATTACCTGTAGGAGTCTCTTGGTATCACCAAGAAACAACGCATCATAGGAAGTTGAAATAGTTTTTTTACATTTCTTACAAGCATTTTCCAATTGTACACTGACAGAGAGGAAGAGGTCATCGTCAAGTTTATCAGCCACTTGTTGCCATCTGTAGAGGAGGTTAGTCGCACCTTGTTCCAAAGTCTTGGCAACCCTAAAAACTGTCACAGTTGATGGAACAGGAACCAGTTTAACTTTCCAGGCAGAAATGATTCCAAAGCTGCCGCCTCCACCTCCTCTTATTGCCCAAAAAAGATCTTCTCCCATGACTTTCCGGTCAAACACTCTTCCCTGTGCGTCTATTATACGAGCATCGATGACATTATCCGCAGCAAGGCCATATTTTCTAAACATGGAGCCATATCCACCTCCTGTAATGTGTCCACCAACACCAACACTAGGACAAACACCAGCTGGGAAGCCATGTTTTTCACTTTTCTCTGAAATTCTATAGTAAAGCTCACCAATTGTAGCACCTGCCTGCACCCAAGCGCTATTACCATCAATGTCAATGCTGATAGAACGTAGCATGTCCAGGTCTACAACAATGAAAGGTGTGTCAATTTCAGAGACATAAGAGAGCCCCTCACGGTCATGGCCTCCACTGCGAACTCTGAGGTGAATTCCGAGCTGTTTTGAGCAAATAACAGCAGCTTGGATATGGGATTCCTCCACAGGTTTGAAAAGAAGTTCTGGTTTCGGAGTCAAAGGCAGCGTGAACCTGAGATTTTGTGCTGAAGATTGTAAAATAGAAGTGAATGAAGAATTGACTGGAGAGTACAGCAAAGTGGAGAATGGAAAGGATATGTCAGAATTTTTTTGGAGACATTGTAGAAAGCTATCCCGAATCGGAAGTGAAATTATCAGAGAAGGAGATAGAAGCAGGACTCCAAATATCCATAGAGATGCATAGCTTGAAAGAATCATTCTGCCAGTTACTTAGCACAGCCGGGATCGTTTGGCAAGGAAGATTTTGTATCCTTGGATTAATTTTTAACTGTTGCCGACACACAACCCCACCTTAAACGTCTACACTAAAGTTTGATGCACTGTGGTAATAAATAAATTCTGGATAATCTTTTTGGTTTTCACAAATCTGAATTCGTATCTTGACCTGTCTGCATATATCAAAGTCATATTCATAAGCAAATATTTTATTTTGGATTAAAACACGTTTCCACTAATATAGACGTTATGCATTAAACAAATATTTCGGGATCGTTTGGCAAGGAAGATTTTGTATCCTTGGATTTTTAACTGCTGCCGACACACAACCCCACCTTAAACGTGTATATATATTTATACACGAAAGTTTGATGCATTGTTGTAATAAGACAAATATTTCTTCTACTTTATTTTTTATTTTATTTTTCTTTTAGAGTACTCATGAAGATTATAATTAAATATAGTGGAAAAATTGTAAAGAACTCAATTCCTCGAAAAATCACTTTGTCCCTCAATTCATTTTGACAATAAGAACCTGAGATTTTGTGCTGAGTACAGAATAGTAGTGACTGAAGAATTGATTAGAGAGTACAACAAATTGGAAAACTAGTAGATCAATTGGTAATAGTTACTAAAGAGTTAACTAGAGAGAAAGAACATTTATGATTTGAATTCTATCACTTTTATTTACTATCCCACATGTATGAGTATCATCACTAGATACCTCGAGTTTACAGGCTCTCCCATATAGTTCGGCTCTTGGAAGTTGTCACCTAACTACATTAGAATCGTCATATATATAAACATGAGAAGAAGAAAGAAAATTCAGAATTTTCCAAGATGAAATTTAGAAAACTAAAAAAAAAAAAAAAAGAAGGAGAAACGAGACTAGAAAATCAAAAGAAAGAATCATTTTGCATGTTTTAGCTTCTTTACCGACCTTGATTTATTGGTTAGCGTTAGATTAGTGTCCTAAAATAAAAGAGATGAAGATAATAAAAATAAAATAGAAAAGACAAAGATAAAATTATATCTGATAATGATAAATAAGACAAAGTTAAAAAATAAAATATAAAAAATTATATTTTACTCTTAATATGATATAATATGATATGTTGGCTAGGATCACGGACTTGCATCTTGACTAGTATAATGGGATCGTTGCTCCTATAATCATGTCTAATCTATGTGCTACAAGTATGCATTATGATGTTCTTGTAATTATGTTTTCCTTTCTTGTAAAGCTCCCTCATTTTCTATATAAATATCTGTAAGGACTTGTAGAATAAACACAATAATATATAAGAAGTCTCTTTTGTTTTCTCTTTAGCATACATACTTTTCTTTTATAAACTATCTCGAGCATGATCAACACGGCATGTTTGATGTCTCTGTATTTTCTAGACACATTTTTTATTGTGAAATTATCCTGCATATTGAAAACACCTTGTTTGATTGCTCTATATTTCTAAGACACTGCTGCATATATTGGCGGGAAACCTATTAAATTTTTAATAAGAGTCATCATAACTCAAAAATTAAAGTTGTTAGATGAAATTTTGATAATTATTGACTACTTAATCATTAAAATATAATATCATGTTAAAGAACTATCTTAACTTAAACTTTAAATTATGAAGTGAAATTTCAAGTTAAAATCTATTAAGAAAAAAAACTCAAATGTATAGGGAAAACATCGTTCACCCATACCCATAAACATTGTGGCTTACTATAGTAATACACTTTTTATTTTTGTATTTTTGCTTCAATTATTGAATTTTCTTTCTTTTTAAATTACTTCTTAGATTGTCTGTTTATTGAGATTTGGAGTTGATAATTTATTTTATGTTAAAAAATATCTCAAAGCTAATGCTCAATTTTTTTTAAAAAAAGAGAATTTAATATTATTGTTTTATGTAAGTTAAGACCAAGAAAGCAAAATTGAAAACAAGACAAAAGAGTAGCCCTTTGTTGTTTTAAATAGATGTGATTTGACTTCTATTTTTTTTTCCTTTAGTCATCAAAATGTCTTTATTTTAATTTTGACCATTGATTTGTGTTGAATAGCATTTTTTTTATTAATAATTTATTTTGATATACTTTTTTATTTGTGCGCTCTACTGTATAAAATAATTATCTCAATATTGGATTGATGATTGATTTTGCAAGAAATTTTTTGGATTCTTCATTTTTTAAAAGATCAAGAGTAATTGAACTAAAATTGAACAATAGAAAAACATTGAAGCCCGGAGGGAAGAATGACATAAGCTACTCACTAAATCCGAGGAAAAAAGAGAGCAAATAGGATCGAAAGAGAAACGAAAGAAGAATGGGTTGCTATATTAGGTTAGTTAGGGATGAGGCCAAACAAATATCTCGATATTGGGTTAGTGCTCGATTTTTCAATCATATTTTTTTATTATCATATAGTTAAATAAACAATAGCTTTGAAGGGAAAAAAAAAAAAAAACCAAGTTATCAATCCTAGTGGGGTCCATAACCTAGTCAATGAGTTTAGTAACTTGATCCGGTTTGTGAGTTTAACGGGTTTATCAACCAAACCCTATATGGCTTTTTTTTCCTTTAATTTTTTAATTGATTTTTTTTTCAATCATGTATTTTTTTTTCTTTTGATTTGCTTTTTGTAGAATTACTATGGAATCCAAAAAACATCTCAGTATTGAGTTGGTTTTCAATTTTGATATCATATATTTTTTATTATATAATTAAATAAAAATAGTTTAAATTGTTAAACTTGAGAGAGTTCATGACTAGGGACATACATGAGTTGACTGAGGTTGATCCAATATTTTTTTTGTCATAACATTTTCTTTTTAAAAAAATTTCATCTTAATAAAAATATTTTAAAAAAAAAGTTGAGGCATGTTTTTACCTATCATCCAGGTTTTCTTTGGACCCTTGAAGTTGATATATTCATGTTCGGACAACTCCTACATGGTTTATTTTGAAACTCAAACTAGGTAAAGAACCAGATCTAGAGGTTTCAAGATTGACATGCTTCGTTAGATTTAATGACATTGCCAAAAAATTCTCTACAATTTTGACATTTGTTTTTTACATTTTAAAAAAAAATTGGTCTGACCTGCAATGGAGTGTGTGTTAATAAACTTGTTATAAGTAACTTTAAAATATGTGGGGTAACATAGTCTTTTCTTAGAAACACATCGGTTATTATCTAATTCTAACATTGTTTTGGAACAAGGTAATGCCTAAAATAATCTTAAGAGCAAAAAAAAAAAGAAATGGTGTCTAGGGGCTTTATTGATATTTCTGTTTTTTTTTTTTAAGTTTAACACAAGCTGTTTTTTGTGTTTTTTAGGTCTTTTTACAAAACTGATTCATTTTCAATTTCACTCTTCAATATTTGATTTTAAAAAAAATAGCCTTTATGTTTTTTTTTTTCTCTTTTCATAATATTGGGTTATCACAATTCTCTATACATGTTCACGAGGTTAGTAAAGTTACCTAGATTGGCTCAGATTTTTTTTTATTACTTTTTTTAAGATTGATTTTTTAAAAAGTTTTATTATTGAGCATTATTTTGTTGAGAGTTTTGTTTTGATTTTTTTTTTTTTTTTTGCTTTATATATCATTACTCACAGCCTCATGACCACAATTACTAGTTTTAAAGGTTAACATGTGTTGACTTTAGTTTTTTTTTTTTTTAGGTTCTTTTAAAAAAAAAATTTAATTTCATTCTTTAATATTTATTTTTTTACGAATTGATTTTCTTGCCCTTTGTTTTCACTTTTCTTTTTAAAAGGTTATCTCAATCTTGTATCCATGTCACGAGATTAACAGGTAATCCTACTTAACCCTAATCAATTTTTTGTTGCTTTTTTTTTTTATAAAAAAAAATTCATTTAACATTGAATTGTTAAATGGTTGTCAGTTATAGATTTATTTAGTTCATCCTTAAAGTTTTTATGGTTGAGAATTTTTTTTATATTAAAAAATACTTTGAAAAATCCAATGTATTAATTTTTTTTCAAGGGAAAAACAATTATCCATCCTAGGGGTGTTCAAAAAAACCGAGTAAACCGATAAAACCGACAAAAAATTAACCGAAAAAAAACCGAACTGAAAAATAAAAACCGATTAAACCGATTAGATTATGTAGAAAAAACCCCGGTTCGGTTCGATTTTCGGTTTTGTAGTGCAGAAACCGGGTTAACCGGACCGGACCGGTTCAAAAAAATGGTCCCTAAGCTAGGCTAGTATAAATAGAAAAAGTTGCACCAGCACATCCCTCTCTTCTCTCCAGTTTACTCTCCCCCACATACTTTCTAAACCCTAGCCGCCACCCATGTTTCACCATCTTCATCTCAGCACAACCCCCCATCTTCATCTCTCATCTCTCAACCTTTCTCACATCTCTCAACCGTTCTCACAGCCTCCCATCTTTATCTTCATCTCTCAACCTTTCTCACAGCCCCCCCTCCCCAGCCAACATCTTCATCTCTCGTCTCTCTCAACTTTTTAAGGCTTTAAGCACAACCCCCCCTCCTCCCACAAAGTAGATCTAGTGAACGAACCATCCTTATCTCTCATCTCTCTATTTTTTTGTTCTTTTCTTTAAGCATAGTCGACTAAGCTCATGGATTAACAACCAAACAGCAGCCCCCCTCTCTTCAATCTTTATCTTTTAATTTTTTTGTTTCTTTTTACTTTTTTTTTTAATTTCTGTAGATCTATTATGTATTCATTTCCTATATTTATTTACAAGGTTGTTGATTTGCTATAGTATGCTCATGTTGCGATTACTGTAATGGATGTTGTGAGAATTATTATTTACAATTTCTCTTTGGTTTTATCTATTTTTGGTGGGGTATTCTTCAGTGGCTGGCAATTTATGCACGATGTAATGCTTAACTGGAAGGCAGTTGGAATGGATCCTATACCCAGGTTTGAAAAAAATATCCATCTACGAGCAAGACTCCCTGTTAAGTGCTTCTAATGATATTCTTGAAACCTACAATTGTGTTGCTAATCTGTAATAGTTTTGTAATTCTCAAGTTGGCACGGCATTTTTTCATCATATATGAGCTTCTTCATTATATTAAGTTATGGCAAAAATCTGTAAATTCAAAGCTGTAAAAGCTCAATTTAATGTAAGCTTTAAAAAAATCCAAAAAAAATGGAATTAGGTTTCCCGGTTTTTTGCCAAAAAAACCGGATTTAACCGAACCGGGCCGGTTCGGTTTGAACCGGTTTTCGGTCCGGTTCGGTTAATATGTTACAAAATTACTATAATTCGGTTCGGTTGGTTTTTTGAGTCTAAACCGAACCGAACCGAACCGTGAACACCCCTAATCCATCCTATGATGAAGTGCTACTCAAATAGCCAGTATTCTATAACAAAATCATGGTTGTTTGTGGGATTTGGAAGGGCAATCATTTTGCTTGTCGGCGATTCTCTTCAGTATGTGCAGAGCTCTGAAGAGGGGATTGACATACGGTACAGGCTTTTGATTTGAAACCAACATGATCAATTTACAGTATTCAATCAATTCTTTATCCCTGTAAGAACTTGCTCAAGAGAAGACTGCACTGTAATACCAGTTTCTTTAAGCTATGAGAAATCACTAGAATTGTTCCACCTTCAAATTATGAAAAACATCCAAATAATACAGACACGTGTGATAAACAAAATATTTACAGAAGTACTATAATTTTAAAAATTTCCAACTGCATAATTGCTTTCTACTGCTGTTGGTCTGTAACTATGTATGGAATATCAGTAAATTCCCAAAATATTTAACAGGGGCACCTCAAACCTCCTCCAAGAAATCTCTACTTGTATACTATACTCTCCATTTACCCAGTTTAGTATATTACTTTAATTAATGAGGATATTTTAATTTCATTAGGGGGCAGGTCAAAGTTCAGTATGAACAATGTGGTCGCTGTTGGAATCTGCAAGCTCATCAATTTCTGTCTCCTCGTTGAGAATGTAGTTTTGGGAAAGTTCTGTCTCTTTGTCATGAGAAGTTAAGCAGTCGGCTGAAGGGTGAACGATGCCATATCCAAAACCTTCCGCCGAATTGCAGTAGGTCTCTACCGTGCTATCCTCCATCTCTAAGTCGACGTTACTCAGGACTATGTTGCTGCAAGGAACTGAGTCACTGCACGCAAATGTCATTGCTTTTTCACTCTTTGTAGTCCCACTAATATTGCGATACATGATCTCGCTAATTTTTACTGCTGATGTCTAACAAAAGAAAAGAACAGAATTTGATAGTTTTTCAGAATTCTGATAACATGACTAAGATGGTTATTAAGAGTAAAGTGTCCGATGTATCTAGTAAAAATAATGGAAATAAGCTTGGAATATGTACCTGGTTTTGGCAGGATGCTGGAGAATCGCAGTAGAATTGGTCGATAATGATGGGGTTATCGACATTGTCCATCCTTACATTTTCAAAACGTACCCCGCGGACAAAACCATTACCTCCCTGCAGCATATAAAGGATGTCAGCAGGGGATTTTAGATGCATAATCCATCAAACATTCCTCAAATATTGTATGAAAACAGTTATAACCATGTCCTCGAGTATTACCTGCCATGTCTTAATCCTGACGCCATTGGTTGTCTCCCTGATAAATGCAGTATCCAGGACCACCTTAGCGACTATGGCTGTTGAGTTGTCCTTTCCAAGACTTCCAATGCTGAGTGACAGAATTAAAAAAAGAAAAGAAAGGTTAATAATGAAAATTAAGAATTTCAGTCCCATCTCTTCTGTACTCAATTGTATAGAACAATGGTAAAATCTGGCCTATAATTTCTCTTTTTGTGGGATTTGGCATGATATCTAGAGTTTCATATTGAACTCAACCTGACTCCATGTCCAGGTCCACAATATATTCTCTTCATCTTAATACCGGAGCTACCGTTAACAATTGAGATGCAATCGTCACCTGAATATTCCATAGAATCAACAAAATATAAAACCAGTCAGCATGTTTACCAATTATACTCACGTCCCTATTCTAGTTCCGATTTTCTGTACTAACAAAAAATATAAGACGAAAAAAGGGGTTGAGGTCTGAAAACCTGTTCCAATTTTGCAGTCCTGGAGAACAACATTAGTTGATTGAGTAATATGGATTCCATCAGTGTTTGGACTGTCTCCGGGAGCTGAAACACTAACTTGAGATATTCGCACGGATGCTGACTTGGAAATCACAAAATGCATCTGCTGGCTGTTCTTTATAGTAAGACCTTTTACCTTCACTGATGAGCTTGAATCAATTGTTAATGCCTGCGAAGGCCTCATTTGTTTATATACCACATAATATCTGCAGTTGTTTTTGAAGGATGCATAATATAATTAAGGGGAAAATATCCTTACCGTCGGTGCTCCTCTGCAAGGCTGTGAAGAAATAAAATAAATATTAATGAAAGTTTTGTTTAATTCAAGCATGGAAAATACTATAGACTAAGATTTTTGAATAATCACATTGGTCTTGTTCTTTTTGCAAGATGACGCCCACCATTTGCTGCCTGAACCATCAATAACTCCATTCCCTTGGAAGAGGACTCCGTTCAGCTTAGAGAACTCAAGCCATTGTCGAGCAAGATCGGGGTCCCAGTTCTTAGGCTCACCAGGTGCTACAATTGTTCCATCTATCTGTAAAATCGTAATAACAAAGACATGTTAAACGTCAGATGATGACGACGCAATTGGTCCGAGAACATAAGTACTCATCTGCCAACACAGTACCGACAACAATTTATGAAATATAAATATACAACCTTTTGAAGCAACATAGCAAGTTACCTGGATGACCAATCTATCTTCACAAGGGCCTTTAAATCTTGTTGCATTAACTAAATAATGGCGATCGGAAGGAACCAAGAAAACTGCTTCTGGTGTAGCACAAGCATTTTCCCAAGCTTTCACAAAGGCCTGGCAATATCACAACAGAACATATAATCTGGTCAGGGCAATAGACTTATGTGTCAGTGATACCTATTTAGCTCAGGCCCAGAAGACATAAAATTTGGAGAATGTATGAGATTGAAAATGTGGACATAATATGGAAAGATCAATCACTAAAGTGTGTGAAATATGGAAAAGCTTTTGAAGTTATTCTAAGAATTCAAATATGCACCTGGGTGTCATCAGAAATTCCATCTCCAACTGCACCAAAGCTATCAACATTAACAAGAACCTTGCCACCACGTTCACTTGTCCAAGACGGGATATCGAAAAGTACCACATCATTTTCTTCATCTATCTCAAAGCTTTCAAGCTCCTCAAGAAGGGCAAAGTTGTTATACACCGTGTTTTCAGCAACTCCATTAGCCAATATGAGCAAACCAAGCAAGATAATGATGAATAATTTTTCCATGATTGTCTAATCTGAATGTTTTACTTGAATGATTGATTGATATAAATTGTTCCAAACATTGGATTTTAATTTATATTTGAAGATTAGGTTTGGAAATGAAGGTTTATGGGCCATATGGCTTGGCTTAAAAGTTCACGAAGGAGCAACGTTTTTTTACGAGCACTAAACTTAAAGAAAAAGTGAAATAAGAGTTCTTTGCTTTACTTTTCAACCAATAAACTCAAGTACACTTTCTGTTTTTGGCTTGTCTTAGTTTCCAAGCAGTAGTGACTGATGACTCCAAAGCTAGCTCCTCACCTCCTCTAATGGCCCAAAACAGAAATTTGTCTGTCATGATCACCTCTTCCATGAACATGATCACTTATATGAGCCTCGATGACATTTTTGCAGCAAGGCATTTATGCACCTTCAGTCCTATATATGTTAAAGTTCACTGATAATGGCCCCTGCCTTGGCTCCCATCATGCACCGCTTGGATCCCTTGGCTGAGAAGAGTCTGAGCAGATCTATGCTTGGATCCCATCATTAACAATTAGTCTGAGCAGTTCTCTTATACTGAAGCTATGATCTGTTGATGACCCTCTATTGAACTATGTTGAAATATTATGATTCTTTCCTCTTCCTTATGATTATTTCCCTTTCGGCAGGTTTTGTTATGCAGAATTCTTTCCTTTCTTAGTATTAATGTATATGGTAGGATAGATTAATTATAGGAACAATATTATTTCTTTTCTAATTATAGGAGTAATATTATAGGCAGAATAGATTGATTGTAGGATCTGATTTGTTGATCCAATACTATATATATTTATATGTATTCTTCATTTAACACAATAAAAATAAAAACTCTTCTTGATACTTTGAAACTTAATTTAAACTTGGTATCAGAACCTACCCGAAAGGTTATTCTTCTTCTTTCTTTTTCAAACACCACCATGAATAAACTAGATGTTGAAGCTTCTTGTAATGAACTTGATCCAATTATTATTCAATCGGAAGGATCCTTGTTTAATGGAGGGATTCTACTCAATAAAACAAACTATGATAGGTGGTCTCAAATCATTGAAATGCATATTACTGAGAAGGAGAAAGTCTCCTTCATTCGTGGTACACAGACACTTGCAGAGGAAGAAGAGGGATATGAAAAATGATACGCAGACAATTAAAAAGTCAAGAGATGGCTCTTGATATATATGTCCCTAGAAATAATGAAGAGATACCTGCGCTTACTTACTGCTCGTAATATTTGGAAAGCTCTCTCTAAAGCTTTCTATGATGGAACAGATAAGTTACAAGTCTTTGCCTTAAACAAAAAGGTGTTCTCTACCAAACAAAGGGGCAGAATGTTATTTGTGTATTATGGGGAACTGACTGCGATCTTTGGTGAATTAGATCACCATGATAAGGTGATCGTGGAGAGTGAGAAAGATGTTGAATCCTATAGAAAACTGGTCCAGTGGCAGAGGGTGCATATCTTTCTTGCTGAATTATATAATGACTTCAAACAAATCCATGGAGAAATTCTAAGAAGGGAACCAATTCATGAACTAGAAGAGTGTTAAGCATTAATCCGTCATGAATCCATTTAACATACAATGATGAAAGAAGAAACAAAACACTTTGAAACTTCAGCAATGGTAGCCCAAACCAATCTGAAAAGTATCAGCAAGAGAGAACAAGGTATAATCATCAGAAGAATGGGGCTGATAAATCTACATACAAATGCGCAAATGCTTTGAATTGGTGGGATATTCAGACTGGTGGGATCATAGCTACAATCCACGAAAGAAGAACCCAAAGATGACAACCCTTACTACAACAATTGTCGAAACTCATGGTGAAATTAATACTAATAAGAAGGTTTCATATGACAAGGATAAGTTTTTTAATGTTTTTGCACCTGTTTCTAATAGTGCATGGATAATTGATTATGGTGTATCTGATCACATGATATTTGATTCTAGTCAAGTATCATTAATAAAACCATCCTCCAAACAATTTGTCTCCACTGCCAATGGCACTTCAAATCCGGTTAAAGGGGAAGGATTAGTACCTCTCACTAATGACTTGAGTTTAGATTTTGTTTTAATTGTTCTCTCTTTAAATTATAATTTATTGTTTGTCTCCTAAATAACCACTGCCTTATTTTGTATTGTTATTTTTTAGCCTAGCTCTTGTGTGTTTAAGGACATCCGAACAATGCAGACGATTGGTTATGGTATTAAACGAGGGATGTTATACTACCTCAACTTGACGTCAAAAAGTTCAAATAAATTGCATCAAGCCTTGGCAGTAGATGGTTCTCATGGACAGAAGAAGTCATTAGACATTTGGTTATGGCACCAATGATTGGGGCATGTCTTGTTTGGTTACTTAAAAAAGCTATTTCCTAATTTATTTGCAAAATATAATACTTCGAGCTTTAAATGTGATGTTTGTGAACTTACAAAAAGCCATCGTGCTATATTTCCATTAAGTTTGAATAGAAGCTCAATTTCTTTTATGGTAATACATTCATATGTTTGGGGATCATCCAAGGTACCTACATTGAGTAGATCTTAGTGGTTTGTTGCCTTTATTGATGACTGTACAAGGGTGACTTAGGTGTGTTTGATGAAATCCAAAGGTGATGTAAATGTGTTATTTCAACAATTTCAAAAAATGAAGAGTGCTCAATCTAATGCAAAAATTCAGGTTCTTCGTAGTGACAATGGTGGAGAATACATAGGTTATGAACTTCAACAGTACTTAAGAACCCATGGAATCATTCACCAAACAACTTGTCCACATACACCACAATAGAATGGGGTAGCTGAAAGAAAAAATCATCACTTATTGGAGGTAGTTTGTGCTTCATTAATAAAAGCTCATATGCCATTATTCTATTAGGGAGAAGCTCTTACATCTGCAGCTTATTTGATCAATTGAATTCCCTTTAGCACTATTGCTTTCAAGACACCACCTGAAGCCCTCACAGAAGGTGTTATGTTTCCTGCAACCCCAAACTTACCTCCTCGTGTATTTGGATGTGCAGCATTTATCCATTTACATAATCATCAATGCAATAAGTTGCAACCTCGGGCATTGAGGTGTGTTTTTATTGGGTTTGCTACTCATTAGAAAGGTTATCGTTGTTATCATCCCCCAATTCAGAAAATATTTGTCACACTGGATGTGGTTTTTCATGAAGACTCAGTGTATTTTTCTAGGTCTGTACTTCAGGGGGAGTATTAAGATGAACTTCAGACTATAGATTATGAAGTCCATATACCTACACATGTTCTGCCTAATAACCAAGATGAGAGTAGTACAGTGGATACAAGTATGAATGTGGATCTATATAGAGATAATAATGATGAATGTTGTAATCAAGATATTGGTATCGTGGAGACTAATAGTGATGACTCACAAGTTGAGGTGATCAACTAAGAAAGGGATAAAAGTAACATACCAAACCAATTGTCTGCCGAGGTTTCTCCTATAATTGAGTCAGTTAAAACACTACCACGATGTCAAACCAGAGATATTCCTAAACCTATATATGAACCTGAACTTTCAAGTAGAGTCAAATACCCCATGAGTCATTATATGTCTAACCATCATTTAATTGAATCAAATATAACATTTATAAATCAATTATCTACTGTATTTATTCCTAACAGTGTGCAGGAAGCTTTAGTCGATCCAAGATGGAAAGCAACCATAGGAGCTGCTGAAAAATAAGACATGGGAGATGGTTGAATGTCCACTTGGAAAAAGGCTAGTTAGGTGCCGGTGGATCTTTACTATAAAGTACAAAGCAAATGATACACTCAAACCTATAGGATTGATTATACAAAGACATTTGCACTAGTAGCAAAAATCAACATAGTTCGGGTCTTATTATCCCTAGCCACGAACTTGGATTGGCCATTACAATAGTTTAATGTGAAAAACGCCTTCCTACATTGTGAGTTGTCCAAAAAAGTCTACATAGATCTTCCACTAGGATGTATGATACCAGAAATACACAGCCAAAAGATGTGCAAATTAAAGAAATCATTGCATGGATTGAAATAATGTCCAAGAGCAAGGTTTGGAAGATTCATAAAATCTATGATAGACTTTGGTTACCACCAAAGTAATTCAAATCACACATTATTCTTGAAGAGAAAGCTAGATAAGATCATGGCGCTAATTATATACGTAGATGACATGGTGGTTACAGGAAATGATCCCTAGAAGAGGAAGAATTTATAGAATTACTTGTCCAAAAAATTCAAAATGAAGGATCTTGGGCCCTTGAAATATTTCCTTGGAATCGAAGTGTCTAGATCTAGAAAGGGTATCTTCCTTTCCCAAAGGAAATATACCTTAGATTTACTACAAGAGACTAGTATATCAGTATGTCAACCAGCTAATAGACCAGTAGAAGAAGGCTTGAAATTATATGTTGATCCTAATCATATACCAAAGACTTGTAGGAAGATTGATGTACTTAGCGCATACAAGGTCAGATCTTGTATATGCACTGAGTATTAACAATCAATTTATGCATAATCCTGGAGCGCAACATATGAATGCAGTTATGCGACTTTTAAGGTATTTGAAGGTTGCTCCTGGAAAAGGAATATTATTCACAAAGAATACAGATTGTCAAAATATAGATATATATAATGATGTTGACTGGGCTGAATAAATAGATGACAAACAATCTACTTTAGGGTATTTTACCTCTATAGGTGGCAATCTTGTTACATGGAGAAGCAAAAAACAAAATGTAGTAGCATGTTCTAGCACAAAAATCTAAATACAAAGGTATGTCTCTTAGAATTTTTTAAGCATTATGGCTAAGACTTCTCTTAAGCGATTTGGGTTATCCTTCTAATTAAACAACCAATTCGATTATATTATGACAATAAAGCAGCATGTGACATTGCTCATAATCCAGTACTACATGATCGTACCAAGCATATGGAGGTAGACAGATTCTTCATCATAGAAAAGTTAAATAGGAAAATCATGGAGTTACCAAAAATTTGTATCGATGAGCAATTAGCTAATATCCTAACCAAGGCAGTTTCAAAGCAAGTATTCTCAAAGTTTCTAGACAAGTTGGGCATGTGGGATATCCATGCACCAACTTGAGGGGGAGTGTTGAAATATTATGATTCTTTCCTCTTCCTTATGATTCTTTCCTTTTCAGCAGGTTTTTTTTTTTTTTTGTCAGAATTCTTTCCTTTTTTAATATTAATGTATATGATAGGATAGATTAATTATAGGAATAGTATTATTTCTTTTCTAATTATAGGAGTAATATTATAGGTAGAATAGCTTGATTGTAAGATCTGATTTGTTGATCCAGTACTATATATATTTGCATGCATTCTTCATTCAACACAATAAAAATAAAAACTCTTCTTGATACTTTAAAACTTGATTTAAACTTGGTATCAGAGCCTACCCGAAAGGTTATTCTTCTTCTTTCTTTTTCAAACATCACCATGAATAGACCAGATGTTAAAGCTTCTTGTAATGAACTTGGTCCAATTATTATTCAATCAGAAGGATCCTCGTTTAATATAGGGATTCAACTAAATGAAACAAACAATGACATGTGGTCTCAAATCATTTAAATGCATATTGCTGAGAAGGAAAAAGTCTCTTTTATTCATGGTACACAGACACCTGCAGAGGAAGAAGAGGGATACGAAAAATGGTACGCAAACAATCAAAAAGTCAAAAGATGGCTCTTGATGTCTATATCCCCAGAAATAATAAAGAGATACCTACGCTTACCTACTACTCATAATATTTGGAAAGCTCTCTATAAAGCTTTCTATGATGGAACGGATGAGTTACAAGTCTTTGCCTTAAACAAGAAGGCATTCTCTACCAAACAAAAGGGCAGAACCTTGTCTGTGTATTATGGGGAACTGACTGGGATCTTTGGTGAATTAGATCATCATGATAAGGTGATTTTGGAGAGTGAGATAGATGTTGAATCCTATATAAAACTGGTCCAGTGGCAGAGGGTGCATATCTTTCTTGCTAGATTAGATGATGACTTCGAACAAATCCATGGAGAAATTCTAAGAAGAGAACCAATTCCTGAACTATAAGAGTATTATGCACTAATCCGCCGT
The DNA here is from genome assembly GCF_005239225.2 of Populus alba. Classification (NCBI taxonomy): domain Eukaryota; kingdom Viridiplantae; phylum Streptophyta; class Magnoliopsida; order Malpighiales; family Salicaceae; genus Populus; species Populus alba. The sequence continues at coordinate 53,811,375 of NC_133284.1, read as the reverse complement.
GAACCCATTCAATGTACAATGATGGACAGAGAAACAAAACACTTTGAAACTTTAGCAATGGTGGCCCAAACCAATTTGAAAAGTATCAACTGGAGAGAACAAGGTATAATCATCAAAAGAATGGGGCTAATAAATCTACATACAATTGCACTCACTGTGTTCAACATGGTCATACTAAAAGCAAATGCTTTGAACTGGTGGGATATCTAGACTGTTGGGATCATAGTTGTTATCCACGAAAAAAAAAACCCAAAGATGACAACCCCTACTACAACAATTGTCAAAACACATGGTGAAATTAATATTGTTGGGAAGGCTTCATATGACAACAGTAAGTTTTTTAATGTTTTTGCACCTGTTTCTAATAGTGCATGGATAATTGATTATGGTGTATCTGACCACATGACATTTAATTATAGTCAAGTATCATTAATAAAACCATCCTCCAAACAATTTTTCTCCACTGCTAATGGCACTTCAAATCCGGTTAGAGGGAAAGGATCAGTACCTCTCACTACTGACTTGAGTTTAGATTTTGTTTTAATTGTTCCCTTTTTAAATTATAATTTAGTTTGTCTCCCAAATAACCACTGTTTTATTTTGTTTTGTCATTTTTTGAATTGGAAGTGACAGTAACAAAGAAGGAAATAGAAATAGAAGAACATAATTTGACATAAGGGAAGAACCTTAACAGACCATTTTCCTATTGCTTTAGCTTGTAAACTCTAATTATAATTGTTATTGATAAGCTTTTCTAATAACTAGGCTAGATTGGTATGGATAGTTAGTCCATCTTCAATTAGACCAAAGAAACATTTTTAATCTCAATGATGTTCAGAATCACTTAAAAAAATGAAAACAATTTTGTAATCTTTTGTTAGATTAGCTTCCGGAATGTCTTAGTCTCAAGCATTGTTTAGCCCCGGCTTGTAGCATAGGCCCAACACTTGACTCTCTAGGGTTTCTTTTTACTTAACTTCACAATATATTTTCATTTCATTAATGCATATTAATGTTCATGGTTGTGGTGTCTTGAATAGACTAAATAAAACATAACTTTAATGTTATAAAAATGAAATAACACTTTAATTTTTTTTTATTCAAGCAAATTGATAAGGTTGAATAAATTAGTGTTAGATTGTTTCGGTCTCAAGCATTATTGATTGTAGCATAGTCCCAACACTTGATCCCTTATGTTTTCTTTTACTTAACACAGGTTTGTTATCATGTATTTATACATTTTCATCTCATTAATGCATTTTTAAAGGTAATAAGATGAGGTGACCAATTTTTTAGTGGAGGATATGAATATCATTGTAGTGTTTTGAATAGGCTGAAAATAATACAACTTTAATGTTACAAAGATAAAATAACACTCTAACCTTTTTATGTAAGTGAAAAAACAATATTCATAATCGTATAAATACTTCTAAAAAACCACTAAGTAGAGGGTTCATAATTTTTCAATTCTCAAAAGAAAATTTCAATTTTACATTAAGCTATCACCTTTCTTAGTTATGAAAAATAGATCAAATAGCAAGAATACTTAATTAAATTTATTATTTAAATCATCCAAAAACCATTATTCTTAAGCATCTTGAATTTAAAATTATAATAATCATCGTATGTTTTTGGTATTGAATCAAGGTCATGATTGTGTATTCAATTTATTGATTCGATCTTATAGGAAAAAAAATATTAATTTGAAATTAATTGTTAGAATTTCTTATAAAGCAACATTTATGAATAAAAAGTTATAATTAACAAGAAAACAATTAATTTATAGGGATAAAGTCAGCATTGATACTTGATAAAGAATTTAAATTTTATGAGTATTGTCTATCATCTTTCTTGAAACATGATGATACTCTGATATTGTTTAAAAAAAAAAAAAATTCTAGTGTCCTTAACTATTCCTTGTTTTTTATTAAGAATAATTAAATATTCCTTGTGGAACACAATTCTCTTCCATAAGCTAAAAGGAAACAATAACCAAGCATGCAAAAAAAAAAAAATTACAGAACAGAAAACATTCAAATATCCCCTTGTGTTAATAATTTTATGGTTAAGAATTAATTTCTCTAAAATAAAGGATTGATTTGAGGTATGTAAACTGAAAGTGGGCTGAACCTACAAGACTAGATCACGAGGTCCAAGGTATGCAAACAGCTTCACTAGGCCTTGGATCTCAGTAGTCTGGGCTCCTTCATCAATCCAACGAGATTCTATATTAAGTATGATTGGTTTCTTTTAAAGAAAATGATCGATGTTTTGTTGGTTTCTTTTTGTGAAAAAAAAAAAAAAAATATATATATATATATATATATATATACAATAACACCATTGAATATGACATGCGTACATGTAACCTTGAGATCTTCGAGCCATCTTTTTTTTAGAGGGTGGACAAAGAGATATTTTTTTCTTCTTTTATATAAAGGTTTGATTTAAATAGTAAATGAGATGAATTAATTAAAATTAATTTCAATAATTATTTTTTAAAATTATTAAAATATATTTTTAAATAAAATAAGTTTTAACCAAGTCAATAAAATTATTAATGAAATTATCAAGTTATTTAGGTTAAACTGAGTTAACTCATATTAGATTTTAAAAAAACATTTATCAAGTTATTTAGATTTAACTAAATTAATTTTTATTTAATTATATTTTAAAATCCAACTCAACTCATATTGCTAGGTTTAATAAGATTGCTTACTCATATTAGATATTAAAAAACCAGTTATCAAGTTATTTAAATTTAACTAAATTAATTTTTATTTAATTATATTTTAAAATCCAACTCAACTCATATTGCTAGGTTTAATAAGATTGCTTTGAGAAAATGAATGAAAATGGATTAATTAAACCTCTATATAAGTTCACAAAATCCTATCACAAAGTCCCTGCTCACTACACATTGTTGGAGAGGCAGAGCTTTGAATTCTAGACAGCACACAAACTTCAGAGGTAGATTCTTCAGATTTGGATATTCAAGAGTGGCTAAAAAGTGAAAAAACAACGAAAATTTCTTTCGGAGAACAAATTTAGCCTCAAGAAATTAACCTGACCGATTTTCCAACAGTTCTAAATGTCAAGATCATGCTGAGATCATCTTCATATCACCACCATGTTATCTCTTACAGCAGCTGTTAATCTTGTGACTAATAAAGCCAAGAACAAATGGAACAATTGAAGGACATGAGACAACACGTCTAGAAATGTCCATCAATTTGTCTTGTCAACTAGTTAATCTTCTCATTACCAGTTAAAAATGTTGTCAAGTGAACTAATTATGTCTTGACATCATCAATCCTTCATTTTATTGAAATTTTAGTATCCTAATCTTGCTGGGTAAAATATCTGCTTACTTTCAGTGGTCAAGTCCATGCATCTCTAGCATGTCGCAATGAAAAGAGTGTTACAACACTATCTTGTGTTAATTTTGATTAGAAAAATGATAGAGATAGTATATGAAGATTTTGATACCATGCCAGAGATTCGACATCTTGAACACACAATAGCTAGTTTATTAGATCACTTTTTCTGTAAAACTTGCGAACAGGACATGTTTCTTTAATATTTCTGAACTCGACAAAACTAATAAAATCAAATTCAGTACAGTATTATTCTCATAAAGACACATATATGATGATGCTCCAACCAATTATGTCTCTAGCTAATGAATCCCATGATGTCCCCTTCCTTTTCTTTTTCTCGAGGAGACTGGAAGGGGTGGGATGCTCTGCTCATGCCTGAAGAAGTTGTCAGGATCAACCTTGGTCTTCACTTGTACCAGCCTGTTGAAGTTATCTTTGAAGTACTTGGCGCCCCAGGCACTGGCTTCAATAAAGCTTGTGTTGCTCTCCTTGTTAATCCCCAAATCAAGGTCCCTGTAATTGACATATGCTTGCCTTGGAAACATGGAAACATAAGGCGCCATGTAATTGTAAAGCCCCCTGATCCAATCTATATGCTTTGAAGCATCCTCTGCAGGATTTTGCCACATGGTCAAGTACTGAATTTTGAAAAGGATACCTTTTCTATGAGGGAAAGGAATTGATGACTCCGAAATTTCACTCATCATTCCACCATAAGGATTCCATATCATGAAAGGAGTCGCTTCTTCAAAATACCTCTCCCATATCCCCTCGAGTGCTGTTTCGGGTATGGGTTCTGTGACGAAATCTGACTTGGCTTTGAAGTAGTTCTTGAATGTTGACTTGCCTTGAAGCAAAACTTCAGGAGGAGTGTTGGCTGGGTAGCCTGCGATGTACAGCACAGATTTCAGCCAGGTGGTTTCGGTGCAGTCCTTCAGCGTCAAGCCCAATTCAGGGAAGCCTTGCTCCATGACATTGAGCAGTCTTTTGGCGTCACCTAGAAACAATGCATTATAGGAAGTTGTGACAGTTCTTTTCCCCTTCGTAGCACCATCAGCTGCTTGAATTATAACCCTGATGAAGAGATCCTCGTCAAGTTTATCAGCAACTTGCTGCCATCTGTAGAGAAGCTTCGTGCCTCCTTGTTCCAAGGTCTTAGTAACCGTAAAAACAGTCACAGTTGACGGAACAGGAACCAGTTTTACTTTCCAGGCAGTAATGATACCAAAGCTGGCTCCTCCACCGCCTCTAATTGCCCAAAAAAGATCCTCTCCCATGTCTCGTCTTTCAAGAACCCTGCCACTAGCATCGATTATCCGAGCATCGATAGCATTGTCAGCACCAAGGCCATACTTTCTCATCATGGAACCATAGGCACCTCCTGTAATGTGCCCACCAATGCCTAAACTGCTGCAAAGGCCACCTGGGAAGCCATGAGCTTCGCTTTTTTCTGCAATTCTGTAGTAAAGCTCACCGATCGTTGCTCCTGCCTGAACCCATGCACTGTTATCTTCAATGTCAACTTGGACAGCTCGAAGCTTGGCGAGGTCTACAACAATGAATGGTGTTTCAATTCCAGTGGCATAAGAGAGACCCTCATAGTCATGGCCTCCACTGCGGACTCTAAGGTGAATTCCAAGCTGCTTACAGCAAATAACAGATGCTTGGACATGGGCTTCATACAGAGGAGTGAAAATAAACTCAGGTTTTGGCACCGAAGGCAACAGGTACCTCAGGTTTTGAGCGGTAGATTCCAAAGCAGCATTGAATGAAGAGCTGTTGTCTGGGGTGTAGAAATCTGAGGCAGGAATGACAGATTCTGAATTTTGTGAGAGACACTGGACAAAACTATCTTTAATTGGAAGTGAAAATGTCAGTTCAGGAGATAGCAGCAGGACTACAAAGATTGAAAGAATGGAACACCTTGAAGGAACCATTTTCCCTGCTTCTGTTTTTTTTTTTGCTGTTTGGCAGCTGAACTCTAGCTAAGCCTGTGTTCCAAAACCAGGTCACAAGACTTCTCTTATAGAGGGTCTGCAGTGTTGATGACACCATGGTTGATCTAATCCTAACGTCACGTTAACGAAGCTTGCATTAGATGGTCAAGAGTCTATTAATTAAATCTAAGGTTCAACCCATTGTGTGTGGTCCCTTAAGTTTCCACAATTGATTAAATCAGTCCCTACTCTAGCTTTAGGCATGCCAACAGCCCTCAAAGTTTGAATCTATCTGGTCACAAGCAGCCCTGTCATCCTCTTGAATCCACGAATAGAAAGTGTGAAGGTTGTCTTGCTTAAAATTGAAGTATAGGGGTTATTCCAACAAATTTTCTAAACTTGAAGGACCAAGCAAATGAATTTACCTTAAGATTTAATGTGATGGAAATGAAACAGTTAATGTTCACGAGGATTTTTATGATATTGTCAAAAGTCTACCTAAATTAAAGGTGTTTGTGATATTTTCCGTTTTTGTTTTGAAACATTTATTGAGGTATAAGAAGTTAGGCAGCATGCATGTCAAAACAGATTTGACGGTATTAAGTTATATCTATCCGTACTTATATAATTGAGAGCATTTAAAAACACAATTATATCTATGTTTTTAGAAAATTTAAATTTTATTTTTATTAAAAATTAATTTTTTATATATTTTAGATCCTTTCAATATACTCATCTCAAATTAATTTTTTTAAAAAATAAAAAAATATATTTTAATATATTTCGATATAAAAAACATTTTAAAATATAATTATAATCACACTACCGAAATGTAAGCTAGGAATTTTTTTTATAAAACATGATGGTATAAATGCTGCAAATATAGTTGCTTTTCTAATTGATTGCTTAATATTAAGATTTTCTAATTGATAAATGACTAATTAAGATTACAAGATTAATGTGAATAAAATATCGTAGCCCATGTTTGATTTTAGTTTATGCTTCATCTTCTCAAAAAAGAGTCGAGTAATTTGATTAATTAGTCTTTATTTTTATTATTATATTAATTATTGGTATATTTACAAGTAGCTGTTATTTGTGAATACGTTCATAGTACAACAAATAGGCCTCCACTACTTTAGAATAACCATTTCTGATCATTTTAACCCAATTAACAAGTTAAAGTCAAAGAATTTGCTTCCAAGTCAAAGTAGAACCCCGTTAGTAAATTGTTCTTTTACCTATGCTATATTGGGTTTCATTTAGCTTCCACTATGCTTATATATATATATATATATATTGCTTCATAGTAAAAATTCAGATTCCCTCTTTTTTTATTAAACGAAATTTAAATTTTAAAAGGACAATACAGTGAAAGTAACAACAACAAAAAATCAACATATCATTTAATAAATTTTCTTGATGTAAAATTTTAAAAATGTTCTTAAGTGGAACTTTAGTGGATTGAATTAACAAAAACGTAAAAGATATAAGATTTTTACCGAAGATCAAAACACAAAATATTGTGGATTGAAATGTTTTTACTCCTCTCTGTGAAAACCAATGGTCTTGCTAATAGGGATAGTAAAAAAAAATTCACATGAATTATTTATCATTACCAAATTTAGATTTTTATTTATTTTCTCAGTACAATTAAAATTATTTCATACCCTTTAAAAGAAAAAATTAAAAATTAAATTGACGAGACCTTTTCAAGTTAATAAGGGACAATTTGGTATTTTGAAAAAAAATATGAAATATTAATTAATAAAAAAAAAGTGATTGGACATGCAACACGAGTCTACTAATTGCTTTCAGGATATTATTCGAATCATTTTAACAATCCCTCCATCCTAAAGCAACACATGTAATCAATGGATTTTTAGTTTGGCATCGAAGATTTTGTTTATCTCTTTTTTTCTTCTCCCTCTTAATCTCTACTCCTTACCCTTGCAAATTTTTAAGACAACCATTTAATTTGTTTTTTCTTTATATTTAATCATTATTCTTTTTATTATTATATGTTTTATTTGAAATAATTTGTATAATTGATTTTTTTTTATTTCATCCTCCTTCAACTTTTTTATTTATTATATTTTATCCTTATTCTTTTTTTTATTATTTTTTATATTTGAAATATTTTATAAAATTAAATTTATTTTTCAATTTCATCATCTTGTTCTTTTTATTGCTACTTTTTGATACTTATCTTGGTTTATTTTATTTATCAATTTCATCCTCATTATTTTGTTTCATTTAATTTTAATATCAAATTTAGTCAACACTTTTTTGATTGCTAATTTTTGGTTTTTTATTCTTTTCTTGATTTATTTTATTTTTCAATTTAACATCTATTTTTTTTTTGGATGTTTTGAAATCTTGCTTTGTGAATTTTTTACATGTTTTTTCTTCTATAGGTACAAACCAGTCTCATTACATAAGGATTTCTAAGATTAGCTTGATTTGACTTCAATTTTTTTAGGTTTTTTTTAAAAATTTGGCCTTTAACTTTGTGATTTTTATTCTTTACTTTCATTAGGTTATCATATTACATGTCACAAGTTAATCGAGTTAATTCGGGTATTTTAAAAAAATTAATTAAATATTTTATTTTTAAGTTTCACCTTTCATTACTTAGTTTGATTTCGAGTTGACTTTCATTGTTTTATTTAATTTTTTTTATACAAGGTTATCTTAACCTCACAACCAGGTCATAAATTGACTTGAGTCAATTTTTTTTTTTAATTTATCTTTTAATGTTCGACTTGCTGGTAATTGATTTTTTTTTTTTTATGAAGTTATTATATTCTCATTTAATATTTGTTTTGTTATCAAATATTGAAACTTTTTAAGAATATTTAGAGGGTATTTTTATATAAAGTTAGTAAGCTTTATTTTTTTTATTAGCCATTGTAGTTTTTTTATATATATATAATTCTATTATTAAATTAATAAAAATTATTGAACACATTAAATGAACTGAGTTCTATTTTTTTTTATTTTTTTTTTTCAAAACCACTATCATGGAGATATATATATATATATATTTTTTTTTTTTTTTTTTTTTTTTGTGCTAAGGAAATTGTAGCCCGACCCGTGCAGACAATTTATCAAGTTATGAACTAGGTAGAGAATGCAAAAGCAAGAAACAATATTTGTCCATGTCAAGATTTCTTCTTGAACTCCCGACCATCAATCATAATTAATTAATTAGGATCAATCAATCACAATCAATCATCAACTAGAATTCACCATGATTGATCGACTATGATTATCATGTGCAAGCTACTTGAATTATATTTTCATGTTCCTAGTTAAATTAGAATTTTATAGTAGAGTTAATAGAGTTTTAGTTTGATTTTTCATAATTAGAAGTCATAATTTTATTTGATTTAGATTTTTTCTGTTTATATTTATTTTATTAAAAAGAGTCAGTTTAAACTCCTATATAAGTATTATTTTATAAATAAAGAATAAAATAAATATGATTAACTTCAGAATTCATAATTTTTTTAATAAATATGTTTGAAGCTTGAAAAATTCTAGATCTATCTTTTAAATCTATCTTTTTAATTACACTATTTATTTTCCATCAACAAGTCTCAATCATTCATATTCTATACGTGTTATACCATGTTAAAGAGAAACATCACATGTGAGGAAATATCACACACGTCTTTTTAATGATGTGTATATCATCCATTCGTTAGGAAAAAAAAAATATATATTATAAAAAAATAAAACTATTATTACAATTCACAACAAAAAAAATCTTTTAATTTATAATAATTTTCCCATAACATTTAACTTTTATTATATTTACCTAGTTCAAATTAAGATCAGGTTCTTTGCTAATTGATCGTTGAGTAATTATATTTTCTATATTTTCTTGCACATTTCAACTAGTTAGTGCTTCAAGTTGTTTGAAACACGTTTTGTCTTTGAAGTACTAGAAGCAACTCATCCTGTTGTTGCTGTCAATCTTAAATATACGTGGCTTCAAGCAATGAGTTTTTTAATCCATACTCTTAATATTTGTGGTGGTCAAGAAATAGTGGAGTGAAGTGAGCTTCTTGTGTTAAATATAGAGTACTACAATATCTAATTAATTAAATAGTGGTCTAGAACTGAAAATTGTGTTAAATTCAATAAATTATACCCAAAAATTGCTTAAAAATCATTGATTTCTATTCTTTCATTACAACACTAGTAGTCCTAGAGAGAAAATCAAAGTTGAAATCTCAAAAAATCCAATATTTCCAAGTTGATTTTTTAAAAAAATTTCTCTTAATTCTAAAGTAAAATCGAGAAAACTCATTTTAAACATGCTAAAATCAACTCATTTTAATTTTCTTCAATAGTTTTAAGTCATATAGGAAATAAAATTGAGAAAACTCATTTTAAACCCTGCTAATTCTCAATATACAGATTATAATATATTTTTTCTTCCAATCAAAAGATCAAAGGAAAACTTTTTTTTTTTTTTTTTTTAAGATTGAATTGTTAATCATTTTACTTGGGTCATGAGACCTTTTTTTGTTGTGTGATTCAACTAATTTTTAAAATATTTTTCAAATTAATTTTGACTTTTAAAAATATTAAATTAATTTTTTTAGATGTTTTTTTAATTATTTTGATATACTAATGTTAAAAACAAATAAATAATATAAAAATATTATTTTAATATATTTTTAATTAAAAATACTTTTATAAATGTATTTTGCAGTGCATTGTTAAACATGTTAAAAAAAATAAAAAATTATTAAAAAAAATACGCAGAGTTGAAAAGAAAAAAAAATAGAAATATCATCGAAAAAGCAAGAAAGAGAAAAAAAGATGTTAATTAGTAAAGCTAACCATCACAGAAAAATGAAGTGGGGGCTAGCTGAACCCTGTGGGTCTGGTCCTATGATTGCATATTTATATATAATAAGAATATTTGATCTATAATAATTTCTTAGATTTTCGATAAGAGAAACTTTAATGAAAGTTACAGTTCTATACAATAATCAAAGCAAACAAAAATGAAAATTATACATGTTAAATTAGAGAAAAAACATAGATTAGAATTATAAATATTGGTAAGGTTTAAAATATATTTTTATTTTATATTTCTTTTATTAGTTTCTGGAAACAAAACTCTGCCACTAACGGGGCTCCATTATGTCCCACTAGTCTCGAAAACAAATGCCCATTTTCAAATAATTAAAGTGGATAAGACCATGATTCACGTGAATTTATTTTGGATGGGTTATAGTTTTTTTTAAAATGTTTTTTTATTTAAAAATATATTAAAATAATATTTTTTTATTTTTAAAAATTATTTTTGATATCAATATATTAAAATGATTTTAAAAAATAAAAAAATATTAATTTGAAGTAAAAAAATTGAATTTTTTTTAAAATATTTTTAAAATGCAAAAAAAATAATGCTAAAGAATGAATAAGCACATCACGGTACCTCTACTTTACATATTTAGTCAACTTCAAGCCTTTTTTTTTATCTTTTTAAAATCCATCCCTATAATTTCAATTAACGACTTCAGCCCTTGATCTAACTTTGTTAAAAGCATGTATTTTATTATTTTCGTGAGGTGCGCTGCGCTTAAATAAACATAAACATACATTTAATGGTGATACATATCTATAATTATAATTGAGATTTGAATTCCTTCTTCGTTATAAAGATGCCTAATAAATTAGGGATTAAATTGCATGGTTACAATACTTTTTTAAAGCATTGATTTGATTAATAATTAGATAATTACTTTTGTTAGTGTTGCATCTTGAAGACTTGAACTCTGGAAAAGATGGGTGAGAATAAATTTTAGAAAATTCCCCTTCTCCACCTTCAAAAGATATGATATAAAATTTTTATAGTGAGTTTGCCCATGCTAGGCATCACGTCAACCTTACGTAGTAAATAAAATTTTCTTTTTATTTTCTTTCATTTTTTTTATAGTAATATCATGATATAATCAAGTGGACTTAACAAGTAATTATCATCAGCTAGGTAATTTAATAATAAGAATTTGAAATTAAAGAATCTACTTTCCATGTGATTTTAAGTTTAAACCATGTAGTTATTAATATGGTGGCCACTAGAAACTTATATGTTTATTAATTTTAGAGTTTGTGAGATTAATCGAGGTATATACAAGCTAGTCCAGATATCTACATTAATAAATAATAATAATAATAATAATAATATATCATCGGCCTTTTCAGGAAAAAGTAGATATTATGCCTTTTCCCCCTGCAATTAATGTTAATATAACGCTGTAGGGTCAGAATAGGGGAGTAATTCCATGTCCATGACCCTTATTTAATGTATATGTAATCATAATTGAGTAACAAGCTTTTTGAGAATTGACTTGATAAAGTTATTGACTCGTAGTTAATTGTTTAATAGTAAGTACTGGTAAAGTTATTAAATTCAGCTTGATTTATAAATTGATATAAAACGTGTATTAGATTAAGCAGCTTAACTTGAATTGATATAAATAAACTCAAAATAATTTTATTTTAAGATTTTTTAAAGTAAAATTAATATTATTTTGATTTTTTTTATAATTTAAATAAAGTTTTATCCCAGTTGGTCAGGGTATAACCTAAGTTTAATAATCATTTAAATTACTAAATATTTTTTTTCTATATTCTAGTAAATTAAAAAAAAAAAAAAACCTACCTTCTAATATCTTATTTTATTACTTGAAAATATATCAAAATAATATATTTTTTTTTAATTATTTTTTATATTAGCATATCGAAATGATCTAAACAAATAAAATAAAATAAATTTTAAACAAAACAAATTTCAAAATTTATCCAATTTTACTTAGAACTCAATATCAAACTGGTGCTGAGCCCTTAAGTTGAATCGATTTCATTTTTCACATTTATGCACTTTAATTCATTAGTTTCTAGTCAACTGTGGGTCTGAATGTTCAAGCCACAATATGATGCCGTGGTGTGTGATCCATGTATTCCATTAATTCAGTGCCTCTAGTCAAGCGAAACATGTAAGATCACTTAATTTAAAAAATCTCGAATTTGAAACATTCAAGAGGGAAGGTCGAGGCTAAAAAATCAAACGGACCTTGATGTTTTATTCTGCTTTCAAACTTTTTGAATGATCGATTTTTCTTTGATAGAAAAGTCATTTTAAATGTTTTTTCTTTTAAATTTGAATTGTAATTTCCACCGTGGCTTGTACAAACCAGTTTTAAAGTATAGTAATTGTTGAGGTTTGAAGTATTTTTTGATCGAAAATATATCAAATAATATTTATTTTATTTTAAAAAAAGTTAATTTTAAATAAAGTTTTTTAAAAATATAATTTTACCTACATTTCTAAACACTTTGTTCTCCTTGTCATGTGAACAAGTAAACACAAAAGAGCAAAATGCTTTTTTGGGGTATTGAAGATTAGCTTGAAGAACAAGTTAATTAGAAATGGAAGCATCAATCAAGATGATAAAGACTTTACTCGAAAGTCGAAACCCTAGAGAATTGAAGCAAAGTCTAAAGTAGCAAAGATGTTCCACGTTCAAAGGAACGGGATCCTTAATTTGCCATCATCATCGTTAATTTGTTCAAATTTTTAACAACTTTCTCTTACTATAAAATTGTTAGCGCATGCATTCAAGAGAGCATTTTCGCCGCTTCATGCGCCAAGTTAATTTCCAGACCTTCTTCAACGTTCCCCTTCTGTGCTCAATCAATGCCATAACTTCGAGTTTTTTTTTTTCTCTTTTTCTTTTAGTAAAGTACAATGTATTTACTTTTCAATAACTATAAGTTTAAATTTTTTTAATATTATTAAATACTTACATGATCATTAACAAAAACTAATGATCCTCGTCAGACACATGCGGTCATAGAAGATGGATTTCCAAAACAAGAAAAATAAAATTGATCATTATTTAACTTTATGGAGTCGCCAAGCTTGGACTAATGGGTGTCAAATACCTCAAATCACATCACCTACCAGAAAGCATTATATTTGGTGAAAATGGTATGCATATAATGGCCCAATTCTACGTTTCACAATGCCCATGCGTACCACTTTCCTCTGTATTTAGTGGCCAATCTTCAAAATCCCTTTTACATTTTACACTAAAAAAGGTCTAGCATCTTGGTATATGCATTCATTCAACCACTGCCATTATTAATCTTGCGAGCACGTACGAATCAGATTTTTCCAAGGTCTCTTTAAACCATGGCCATTAGTTCGGACAACACAGGAGAAGTTGGATGGAGTGGTGGTGGTCGTGGATTATGAATTTTAGCTTAATTTTTTTTAAAATCTAAGTATTTAACACAATTTGATAAAAGATAAATAACTTTTAAAATTATAATTAGACTAAAAACATCTTTACTCACACCGTACTGCATTATAATATTAAATGAAACTAAGATCTTATTTATTTTTACATTTTAAAAAATGCTTTTAAAAAAAATTAATTATTTTTTTTATTTTTTCTTTACTTTAAATTAATATTCTTTGTGTTTTCAGATTATTTTGATATACTGATTTCAAAAAATTAATTTTTAAAAAATTAAAAAAATATATTATTTTAATACATTTTTAAATATAAATATTTTAAAAAAGCAATCATAATTATATTTTCACACAGCTCTATACAAGCATTGATAATTCAACTAGTATTTCTTAGTACTAAAAGATTCTATCCCATTAAGAAATCAAGTTTATACATCAATGTTTTCCTAGTAAGATGACACTGTCAAAGTATAGATAATGGTGCACTCAAAGGAGTTTTTCTCTTGGATTACGCTGGTTTTCATGGCTTCTAACCAAAAAAGAAACATTATGATAAGCAAGCATGGATGCTAATGACTTGCTGTCTGGACATTAATTTGATTCCCTTACATACAGATGCTGACAAGAAATTTGTTGATATAACTTGGAATCTTATTCACTGATCACCAAATAAATTATTACAGCTCCCACTATGAGATCATATGTAAATAATTAATTAACAATGTTGTCCTTGAGAGGTTGTGGCAGTTAAAAAATGATTTGGATAAACATAAAATAGTACAAAAGAAGTCTTCCATACATACTGGATAACGAAATTAATTGCTCAAAAAATATTTTATTATCTGAAGATGTGAGAATAACTTTTTATATCCGTTATTCTCTTCTGTATTATTAAAAAAAGATTTTAAATAAAACTGTAAATTAAATAGAAAAAAAATCTAAATTAAATAGGAAAACATGACCAATCCTAAATAGTAACTTCTAGATTTAATTTTAACGTCTTACTTAACTCTATTGGTTATAAAACTTAACCCCATATTTTTTTTTTGGTGCTAACAAACCTTAACCTCATATGTATTTGGATTTTCTAAAATCTCGTAGTAAAATTTTAGTTTGATATAATTTAACTTATGCGTTTAGAAGTCTCGTGCTCTGCTAACTATTAAATACTTTTGACACTAAAAGGAGGGTGCTCGGTTCAGCGGTAGCTGGTGGGTTTTTTTTTCAAACTCAATAATTTGCTATCGTTTGGTTATAAATAGCGGTTGCGGTTTGACTCATAAGACCCATTAAAAATGAGGTGTTTAATCATAAGTTTTTTTGATGAAGTAATTTTTTCAAGTTTCTCATCTTGTTGCGTTGTTTTTCAATGGAGAGTTGAACTCTACTGTTCATGTGAACAGTGGAGTCACTCTCTACTCTTCTGACTAGATCTGGTCTGGTATAAAGTTTGATAACGTATTATTTACAAAATTTGATTGTAATTTCAATTTTATTCTTGTCGGGTCCGATTCTAATTAAAAAAAATCAATTTTTATTTTTATTTTTAATTGTATTTTATTCAAAAAATTAGAAAGAGATCGATTGATGACATATCATTTGCAGAATTTGATCGCAATTCCAATTTTGTTCTTGTCGGGTCCGACCCCTGTTACAAAAAATTTATTTTTATTTTTATTTTTATTTTTATTTTTATTTTTAATTGTGTTTTATTCAAAAAATTATAAAGAAGATCACATGATGACGTAGCATTTGCAGAATTTGATCAAACAATAAAAAATATTTGATATCAATATTATTTATTTCATGATGTAATAGCAGTAGTTAAATCTACATTATTTAAATTAAAAACCATCAATATATATTCATTATTTTATAACTTCAATTTGAAAAGTATTTTTTAACCAAAAACATTAAATTATTTTTTGTTTAACTACAATTTCAATCACAGTTTTAATCAAACATATATTTTTTCAAACCAACCTCAACTAAAAATATTTTTTATAAAATAATTTTTTTCAAACCACAACCATAACAGCTACCACAAACCAATTTATAAACTGCAAAGTAACTAACCATTTATTATAAAATATGGAGAGAAAATTGGTTTGTTCCATGCGTGATCCTTTTGCCGTCAAATTTAAGAAACGGCCGTGAGTGAAAATGGAAGAAGCCGACTTTTCAAGACCTAGCTTGGAGCAATGAATGTCCTAGCATGAGAGTTAGGTCGTAGTTCAAAATACTTCAAACATCATTAGAACAAACAAGATTTATCACTATAAAATTAAGGAATAGTTTCAGTAACCGAACCAGTTCCCATGCCATGTCTGCAACTACAATGTCTAAGGAATTTAAGGATTTAATAAAGCACATAGCAGAGCTGTCTCTCACTATAGAGAATAGGAGCTAGCCCATACATTGTTAAAGATATTTACTTTGTAGCTTTTCTGGTTCGTTCATTCAAGCTGGCATCCTTTTTCCTTTTCAACTTTGAAATATAGTCTTAGGTGATGTCGGCTGAATTCTTGGAAAAGGAAGAAGCCTTGTATGGATGATTTTTCACCAATAATATCTTCCTTGTTTCTTCATATCTTTTTCCCCCTCGCAATTTCTTTGAAAATACTACTCTTATATTTCAAATCAATTAAGACATAGGGAAAATATTGTTAAGTCACTGTTCACATCACTTTAAATTACCCTAGTGATTTGTCTTCTTTTTTTCCCTAGTTTTTTTTTATTACACTTTTATAAGCCAAAATTAATGGCCAAATAAAACACATTTATTAAAAAAAAAAAGATTCAAAGATAGAGGACTAAGATGAAAAGAACAATAAAAATAGAAGTGTTTTCTAAACTTGGGACTAAACGTACATTTTGGTATTCCAACCTTTTCAATTATAAACTTTCAGTTCCTAATCATTTATAAAATTCATTTTTTATCCCAAACTTTATTTTTTTATTTTTTGGTTCTTGGTTAAAAGATAAGTGAGAAAGTGGTCACATTCTAATAGTAGATAGAAAAAGTCTTGGTTAAAACCGATTCAAGGTTATAAAAATTGATGGTTTGGTGTCAATAAGTTTTTTTTAACAAAAAAAGTTTATACATGATTTTTATTTTTTTTTGAACTTATTTGAAATTATAGATCTTAACCTTAAAAGAATTTTTATTTTGAATTGATTGTAAGTTTTTAAGCTAATTCTTGGATTGTTAGAGGTTATCAATATACTTTAGAAGATGTTTAAAGTTTTTTTTTTTTTTTTTTTTTCGGATCGAAATATGATTGAAAGTGGGTTTCTTTTGGTCTGAAGCATACCAACCTGATTTTCTTACGACTAGAGATCGACAGGATCTAAGTAATGAGCTACTCTAGGTTCAAGTGTGCCTAAGCCTTTTTTGGAGAACTAGGAACTCTAAGCTTCCTAGTATGAGAGAATGGATTTTTTTTGCTTTTTTTTTTTTTAATTTTTTTTAATTAAAGTTATTATTATTTTTTAATTTCATCATATTTGGTTGATTATTAATTAAGCAATTGTAATTTTATTTAATTGTGAATTTTTTTTCCAATCACTTAGATATTTTGTTGGTTCTTGATTTTATAGGTATCTATTTTTGATAAAAAAATTATATATAAAAAAAATTATTAAGTCCAATTAAGTTCATAACCCTGAGTCACAAGTTTGCTTGATTAATTTTAGCTATGTAGGGATTGGGCTTGATATTATGTTTTTATTGCATAAATAATTCTTGATTTTTTTAATTAGATATATACATGAACTTTTTGAATTCCTGCTTTGAATATATATATATATATATATATATATATATATATATATACAACATAAAAACCTACATATACATTTTAGATGATGATGATATTTTTGCATAAACCTTATGTCATGGTACCAAGTAATGGTCCGTGACTTGATGCAATCAATAATGGAATATGGAGCTTTCAGATGGTGATTGAGAAGTGAAGTTGAATAATAGACAAATAAAGCAATCACATGGTTTATTTCTGAATTTCAAAGTTTTGTCTGTCAGGTAGATGAGGAATTTCAGAATGGTTAGAAAATATGAGCAAACAGCTTGAGACGACAGACATTTTCAAACAGATTTTAGTTGACTCTGCTGCATTTGGTTAATAATTTAATTGGCTAAGAATTATTTTTTTAGTTTGTTTAGTCCTATGAATGTGTGACAAGGAAAACACCGAAAGATTGCAGATTTATGTGATCTTCTGCCAAGAACTCATGTTCAAGTAACTCAGAACAAAGGAATATATATAGGCTTTGTCCAATTCATGGCTGTGGATCTCTGTAAGTCATACAGGAAGAGGCCCAATTGTGCACAAGGACTTCGAGACTTTTGAGCCTAACCCAAAATTGGGAAGTCCATGCACAACTCTTGCAGGTAAATCATACACGAGAGGCTAAAAGCTAGGCATGAAAATTAAAATTTGTTAAAAAATAATATAAATTATATTTAATAATTTAAGTTTTTAAATTAAGATGATTCGAAGTTTAAATTTTATTATTTTTATTTATTTGATAAAAAAATTTAAATACAAGATAGTATAGATTCATACAAATTTAAAGTTTAAATATTTTTCCTTAAAAAAATATGTTAGAATACATTATAAATTATATATTAACTTAATCTTAAATTTTTTAGATTGAAATAGTTTTTTCAAGCTGAAATTGCTATGATTCTTTCACTAAAAGGGAAAAACTACAACAATCGGAAGCAAACAATAAATTGAGATTTAGCAATTCTGAGGCTTTTGACTTTAACTTAAAATAGTTTATTAATATCTATCCTGTTGCTACCAATATGTTGTACAATATCTTGGGCTTAAGTTTATTTGAGGTTCCTTTTTCTTTGCAGCACAGGAATGCTTTGTTCATTCCTGAAGAAATTGGAAGGATCTGTTGCAGTCTTAACCCGCGCTAGTCTCTTGAAGTTGTTCTTGAAATACTTCAAGCCCCAAACACTTGCCTTTGCAAAGCTTGTATTTCCATGATTATTCCTGCCCAAATCAAGATCTCTGTAGTTGAGATAGGCAGCTCTTGGTGAGTTTGAAACGTAAGGGGCCATGTAGGCATACAGTTTTCTCATCCATTTTAGGTTCTTCTCTGTTTCCTCTTCCACATCCCAGGTTATAATGTACTGGATTTCGAAAATATTCCCGTTTCTGTGTGGGAAAGGTGTTTCCGAGTCCGAAATCTCACTCATTCTCCCTCCGTAAGGTGTCAAGATCAACATCGAGGTCTCCTCTTCGAGTAGCCTTTTATACAGCCCTTCCAGGCCAGTTTCTGGAATAGGTTCCTTGACGTAATCCGATTTCCCTTTGAAGAATCCCTTGAACTGAGCAGTCCTGCTGAGTAGAACATCTAAGGAGTCACTCGGTGAGAAGCCACCATAATAGAGGACAGATTGGATCCAACTCATTTCACTGCAGTTTTCGCGCGTTAAGCCCAACTCGGGGAAGCTATCTTGCATCACAGGGAGAAGCTCCTCCGCCCTGCCAAGAAACAATGACGCAAACGAAACTTGAATAGTTTTATTGCCATTGGAGCTAGAGGTAGCAACTGCTATAGTAGCATGGAGGAAAAGGTCTTCATGAAGCTTGTCTCCGAACTTATGAAGAAGATTGGATTAAAGAGAATATTACACCTGCAGAGAGCAAAAATGCAATCTGCTGATCAGCCTTGGAAGGATTAATTTTCCCTTTGTAATACATTGATTGGACTTACCTTACAGATTTTCAGTCTACCCCTGATATATACTTTGCATGCAACTAATTCACGTTGTGAAGCAATAATTCTCAAACTCCCATTGATAGGATGCACCTTGCTGTAAGGTCTTTTCGATATTAAAAACAGTTACAGTTGGAGGAACCGAAACCAATCTAACTTTCCATGAGAAAACGACTCCAAAGCTAGCCCCTCCCCCTCCTCGAATGGCCCAAAAAAGATCTTCTCCCATTGATTCTCTATCAAGAATTCTTCCATTAGCATCAACTATCCTAGCATCAATAACATTATCAGCTGCTAAGCCATACTTCCTGAATATGGTCCCAAGTCCACCTCCACTGAAGTGTCCCCCAACTCCCACCGTAGGACAGCTACCTGCCGGGAAGCCATGGACCTTGCTTTTCTCCGCAATTCTGTAATATAACTCTCCTATGCTTGCGCCTGCCCCGATCCATGCCGTCTCACTCTCGATGTCAACACTGATGGAACTAAGTTCAGCAAGATCAATAAGTACAAATTCTTGATAAGACAGGAAAGACAGGCCCTCGTAGTCGTGGCCCTCCACTTCGAACTCTTATTTGCATATCATATTTCTTGGCACAAACAATGGCTGCTTGGATTTTAAACTCATTAAATGGAGTGATTATAAATTGAGGTTTCAGAGTTGAAGTGTTCAAGAATCTGAAATTTCGAATGGATGACTGCAGAACCGATGAGTAAGCAGAGCTATTTTTAGTAAGGATGACTTCTGAATATGATCTGGAATGCTGCATATGAGATGAAAAGCATTGCAAGAACATCTCATGAGCTGAACTTGAATTTGCAGACTGAGCTAATGAGACTAAAAGTAAAAGAAGTAAACGACGCATCCTGAAGTTTGATCTTTCCATTTTTTTTCCTTCAGATTGTGATGCATCTTTATAGCCACTTGCCAATTTATGCTGATCACAATTTTGTATTTTCAAAGTCCAAAATGATGAACTTTGAAAGTTATTACAAGACTTTTCTATTTTCTTGAATGCATCTGCCATTAAATCAGCGTGACAGATTCCATACTGACCGGTTTAGAGGTGTTAATGAATTAGGCATAATAGGCTGGAAGATTGGTGAAAGAGATGGTCCAGCCATGTTACTTGATCGATTACACCCACTAGATTAATAACATCAATTTCAAATTAATTTTTCTACACCCAGCCTCAGCCAGATGTAGATTAGCTAAGTTCCAGGTCAAATCTATAAGACCCACTAAATTAATAACATTAACTTTGAGTTAATTTTTTTAATAAAAGTCAAATTTCAAAATATAGACATTAAAAACTCTCTTTTCTGTTTTTTAATGCATAATTTGAGTTTACAAAACATAGCTCAGGATCCTCAAGCAGTTAATATCATTAAAAAAATATACTCTTAACAAGTATCCCGTGAACACACATAGATAAACCTCAAAACCAAAAAGAAAATAACATAAATTATTATTATTATTATTATTATTATCAAGAACAAACATCAATGGGTTCTCCATTGACCCAGCAAAACTTCAGCCCAGGAGTCCTGAGCCCAAATCAGCCTTAGCAAAAGCCATCGCATAAGACTCACCCAGTTCAGAACTATCCTACCCAAACCATCAAATCCTGCTGGAAATAGGAAACAGAAAGCTTTCGATTTCCAACGTTCCTTGTCCTCGTAGGAAACGGAAAGGAATTTTATTAGGTTTCCTACTTAATGATGAATCCTTATATTACACTGAATAGCTACCATACACGTTACTTTCTTCTTCCATATAAATCCATGAACCGCTACCACAACTTGTTTACCTCCTTCTGCTATATCTCAATATTTCCTCTGAAATCTCCCCTACTAATTTTTTTACGTCTTTTAAGCTTAACACCAACTACGTTAATGGGTTCTACTCAGAATCTTGATTCGGATACAGATGAATCAACTTCAAAGAATGTCCATTGCCAGATAACCGAAAGCATATCTGGCTTTGTCATGCAAAGAATAATAAGGTCAGGATTTTCTTCCATCTTTTTGTCTCCTGACAATACAGCTTCGCGTCCTGCACTATCCCTCAATTTCTTACCTTGTTCTGTAAAGATTGAGGCTTCGACAAACCAAGGTCTCTTGCTTTGCACGCATTTGCCGCCAACATATCGAAACATTCCGAAGGTTTATGTGTGCAAGCCCACTACAAAACAATGGAAACAAATTCCGAATCCAAAGACTCGATATAGGAATAAAGCAATTGGTATGATTGTGTTAAGTTCAAGACCTTTGCATTACAAGATTGTGAGATTTTCTCAGCCTAAGTTTCGTACGGATAGAGATTCCTATCGATTTAACAATCTTCGATGCGAGGTTTTTGATTCAAAGATCCACGCATGGAAGCAACTGAAGGAAGTGATTTTGAACGAGTCATTCCTTGGTTTTAATCCTGCTGTATCTGTTTGTGGTTCACTTCATTGGCTTACGTTTGGAAGTAAAATTTTTGCCTTCCATGTGAAGGAAGAGATATATAGCATGATTTCGCTACCCGAACCGGTTCGTAAGAATTATCATCAAAAGCTCATGATGCTCGGTGAGTTTGAGGGAAATCTTGCCCTAATATGTAAAGAGGAAGGAGAACGTTTCATGGAGCTATGGATCATCGAGAACTATGATAGAAAAATATGGAAGAAGAAGCAGATAGTGAACTTTGAAGCTTTAACAAAAGAGTTACCATATATTATCCTTACTGGCGTCTGCAAAGCTAATGTTGCATTAAGGGATGGAATTGATAAGTTGACATTTTTCAACTTAAAAGATGGAAGAACTAAACCTTTGAGGCTGGAGATGGGCTTTGATGTCGTGGAGACGTTTTCATTTGAGTCAGATTTTGAGCCTTATGTGGATGAATCTGTGTAGGAGGATTCAAGAGGAAATCAAGAACAAGAGAATTGAAACCAAGAAAGTTTTTCATGATTAAGTTGGTTTAATTCTTTAGATTTTTAGTGTCTAACACTACTCTCAATCTATTTAGGAGTCGTTCGTTCATTGTTTTTATGGCAAAGAATTTTATTGATCTCAATGTTCTGTTGTTGGACCGTTGGTTTATGATTGCTATCCCTATGGTATTCAATTTTTCTGCCAATATATGAGATTGTTTAATTGTAAGACAACATACAATCAAATAAAAATTTAGTCCCTTTGAAAAATTACCTATGATTGATAGTTTAAATTTGTTTCTCTAGCTACTGTTAATTTCTTTTTTAGAAGATTTTGATAGTGATTTACAAAAAAAAAAAAACAAAATATGATTATACATTTAGCTTAGCTAATATGATGGGCTAATGCCTCTTTATCTTGTTTTAGATTATGAGCCTCATTTTTTTTCTGCGTAGAAGCAGCCTGCCTTTTCTGATTAAAGAAGAAGGGCTCCATAGATGTTTGTGGCCTTTGGGCTAGCCCGTAATTCACATCCAGTTTTAGCCACATATCTTCACTGCCTAAATTCAGGACCACCAAACCATCTGTTATCAGGTCGTTGTCACTGAGCCGTGACCATCTTATGGCAAATTATAGTCCTTTCATAAATAGGATCAAACAAGGGAACACCATACAAAGAAGTAGAAATATCCTTCAAGGATTCCATTTTTTTTTCCCTCTCCAAATGGAATTGAAAAAGCCTCAATTATATACAAACAGGCCAGCCTATGAGTTTCCCACTTGGAATGCCAAACAAGAGAAAAGAGAAATCCAAGAATAGCTACGAACACATCATCATCCTCTGATCCTTAAAGACAAGCAAAGTAATCAAGATTTCTATTTGAATCAACATGGATGATATAGACCTTGAAGTAGAGCCTCCAGCAGTCAACCCTGATCCATGTTCTACATCTGCAATAACAGAACAACGTCAGTTACCAGGAAGCAAGAAACTGAGTCTGAGCAGGACATAAGACATAGAAGAAAAAGCATGTGTACACGCCTTCATCATTTGATTCAAGTTGAGTCTATTAGAATTAAATTGAGTGTCGACATCATACGAGCCACATGTGATGCATAGCTGTTAAAGCCAAAAGGACCTAAATTCATCTGTGAGGATAATTGATGCAACTGGGGCACAAAAGATTGATGAGAAACGACACTCGTCATGTTGTGTCAATCATAAAGCACACATATATTACCTAGAATATGAGTTCATCTTCATCATCAACATGATTTTTTTTTTAAAAAAGAAGATGATTTGGTTCATGAGATGTGTCATAACCCAATTTTTGACCATTTTATTTTTATTATTTTTATTTACTGAAAAGGATAAAAAATTGATGAAAAAAATAATAATAATGATGATGAAAAAACAACTAAAATGAAATAAATGAAGAATGAATTAAAATTTGGGTTAAGGGCAACATGATTGGAAGTTTTTAAGGTTTAATTAAACTTTAGAATTAATCTAATTAAGCTTGGAATTAATTTAATTAATTCAATCAAGAGTTTAATTGGAGAATTAATAAGTTTTGAGACTTAATTAAGCTTGGAATCAATTGATTTAATCCAATTAAGGGTTTAATTGGAGAATTGATAAGTTTTGAGACTTAATTAAGCTTGGAATTAATTTAATTAATCCAACTAAGGGTTTAATTGGAGAATTGATAAATTTTGAGACTTAATTGAACTTGGATTTAATTGAATTAATGAAATCAGGGACTTAATTGAAGAAATATTAACGTTTGGGGTCCAAATTGTGAAATTAAAATCCAAGGATTGCATTGAAAATGGCGCGCAAATGCAGGGGCCAATTACAGTTTAAACCAAGGGCTTAATTATAAAATGTTCGAAACTTCACGGGTCAAAGTAAAAATAGCCACTGTCATCTCCAAACGGCGTCGTTTTGAAGGCTTTGTTCATCTTCTTCTTCTTTAAGCCAGCGACCGTTTTCCATAGTAAAGGCAGAGAGGCATTGCAGCAGTAATCGTTCGTTGGCTTCAGTTATGGGCGCTTTAATGGTGTTCGACCCTCAACCTGCCACCCGTTACCAACTCGCCGGGCTCTATATAAACTGAGGGAACTCGAAGAACAGGGCTGGTTGGAGAGTTGGAGAGAGGAGAGGACCGAAAAAGCCACTGGTGATCACAGAACCGGGGAGATTAGAAAAAAGACTTTCGTTCCTCTGTTTCTTCTCAAAGAAACAGAGGAGGCTAAAGAAGAAAGCCACGAGCAGAGGAAAAAAACCAGCGAAGAAAGGGGAGAGACATAGCGGGACAGAGGAGAAAAACCCAGCAAAAAACCGAGAGAAAGAAAATACACAGCCAAAAACAAAACAGAGAAAACGCAAGCATAGAAACCCAGAAAACCCAACATTAACATCACAATCTCCTCAATTCCCCCTGCAAATCAGAAAAGAAAAAAAACCAAGCAACAAGCCGTGACCTTCATCATCACCGAAACAAGAGGAAAACAAAAGGGGACAGTCATACACAGTCAAGAGCGAAATCACTCTACTGCCAGCCTCCTCACGATCTCCAGAAGCAGGTAAGCCATTCTCATTCTCTCTTCATTCTTATTTGAATTTTGCAAATGCAAGAACTGTGCGAAGGTAATTTAATTACCTTCGCACAGTTGCTGCACACGTGAAATTGCTTCACGCGTGCAGTGTAATTAAACAAGCCAGGCCACTGGCTTGGGCCAGTGGCCGGGCTGGCTGGGCCCAGTCCAGCCCCTTTTGGGCTGAACTGGGCTAGGCCAAAAAAAAATATAGATAATAAAAAAAAAAGTGTAGACAAAAATTTTGCATGTCTTAATTTTTTTTTAGAGCCACGAATATTTACCAACACCAGAGTTGGATTTATTCGTGGTCGAATTTTTAATTGAAATTATTTGTGGTGGAATATTTATCAACGCCAGAGTTGGATTTATTCGTGGTCGAATTTTTAATTTGGAATTATTTGTGGTGGAATATTTACCGACGCCAGAGTTGGATTTATTCGTGGTTGAATTTTTAATTGAAATTATTTGTGGTGGAATTTTTACCAACGCCAGAGTTGGAATTATTCGAACTCGAATATTCACTGGCGCCAGAGTCAGGAATATTATAAACAAATTATCATAGCATAAATTAATAAATATTTGGCAATTTAAGACAAAACCAACAATGCAGTCTGCCTTAGGCAGAACGTTTAAGGGGTGATAATATCTTCCCTTTTACGTAACCAATCCCGAGCCATAGAATCTCTGTTGACCAGTTAGGGTTCCTAGTAACCATAATACTAGGTGGCGACTCCTCAAACAAGACTTTTCCCCTATAAGAACCGGATGCCAAAAATATGTTCTTTTTCCATAATCAAGAGAATTATTTTGCAGGGCCGCCGCGATGTCGAGTGCGACAAGATGTAAGCTAGTTGTTGGTGGTGGGATTTTGCTGCTGGAACAAGTTGTCGGACTGCTATCTGTTAAGAGATGTGTGAAGAATCTAAGCTAGTTGGACAAAAGCAATTGTTTTCAAGCCTCAACATTGTCAGCCATGTGGAGGCATATCGTGTGTGGATGACCCAGGAGACTACAAGCACATATGTAAGCCTTTTGTACGGATTTGGACTTAAGAGCATATGTTCCTTCCTCGAAAACATGGCAAAAATCATGGGATGTAAGCAATCAACAGCTTTTTAATCAGAACCAAAATGGAAAGAACCTTGAAACTTTCATATATGATTGGCACTGTAATATTGCGGTTGTTGGGCGTTATTTTTTATATTTCTTCCCTCAATCACAATTTTGAAACCCGACATATCACCTGAAGATACGGAGGCTTAATGCACCTTTCCTTGTCCTATATATTTTGTGATTTGTGACTGTAGATAAAGCTGCTCTATGGCAAAACAAGTAACCATTCATTCACGAAAGATCAAATGAAGAAAAAGCATACACTTGGAAAGGTGAAGAAGGCAGGTATGATAAATAGAGGGGATAAGATCTGCTATTGTCAAGATCACAGATTTGCATTACCCTAAAGTAAGGTTTATTTTATAAATTAAAGAAAAGGGAAAAGATCGACGATGATGGAAGGGCAAGATTCCACCAAAAAGCAATCATGTAGCTTTCCAATTGAAAATAAAGCAACTACAGATTATTATTTCTATTACAAACCATTTGGTTAAAATCACTTCCAAAAATCTTCTATGCCTTACTTGGTAAAGTAGGGATGCTCTGCTCATTCCTGAAGAAATTTTCTGGATCAACAGCAGTCTTTACTTTCACCAACCTATCAAAATTGTCATTGAAATACTTGTAGCCATAAACACTACCCTGTTCGAAACTATCTTTACCAGCCTCCATAACACCAATGTCAAGATCCCTGTAGTTCAGATATGAACTCCTTGGATTCTTGGAAACAAATGGGGTCATGTAACTGTGAAGCCTCCTTATTTGAGTCATGAAATTCTTGTCTGCCTCGCTTCCAGCTTCTTCCCAATTCACTGAATACTGCACCTTGAACAAATTGCCTGCCCTGTGAGGGAATGGAGTTTCTGAGGCAGGGATTTCATTCATTCTACCACCATAAGGATTGAAAACCAATCCAGTCTTGCCTACTTCGATCATCTTTTTCCACAACCATTCCAACCCATCTTTTGATATTGGATTCTGAACATAATCTGATTTCCTCTTCAAGAAATTGGCATCATTAGGATTCCTATCAAGAAGAACATCAGGTGACTTTCCAAGATTTTGAGACTCATCCCACCACATCACAGACTGAATCCAACTTGTCTCATTACAATCCTCCTTCTTCAATCCCAATTCAGGGAATTCTTTTCCCAATAAAGCCACAAGACTATCAGAATTCCCTAAATACAATGCCACAATTGACGCTCTAATAGTCTGATTACCGTTCCTTGTCACAGGCTGCAAGAGCATCCTCATGAAAAGATCATTACTTGTTTGAGGAGCAACTAATTGCCACTTGTAAACAACATCAGTAGCATTCTGTTCAAGTGTTCTCTCTGCTCTGAAAACAGTAACTGTCTCAGGAACAGAAACAAGCTTGATCTTGTAAGAAATTATAACCCCAAAACTCCCACCACCACCTCCACGAATTGCCCAAAAAAGATCCTCCCCCATTGCTTTCCTATCAAGAAGTTTCCCATTAACATCAACAATTTCTGCATCCACTACATGATCAACCGACAACCCATATTTCCTTACCATATTGCCATAACCCGCACCACTTAAATGCCCACCAACACCAACCGTGGGACAGATCCCCGCAGGAAAACCATGAACTTTGCTGCTCTCCCAGATTTTATAATAAAGTTCACCAAGAGTAGCCCCTGCTTGAACAGTAGCAGACTCATCGTTGACATTAACTTCAATAGATCTTAGATTAAACATGTCAAGAACGAAAAAGGGCATGTCGGAAACGTAGGAAATCCCATCATAATCATGCCCACCACTTCTGATTTTGAGCTGGTAACCAACCTTTTTTGTGCAAATAACCGTGGCCTGAACATGGGATATTTGAGATGGAGTTACAATGACAACTGGCTTCGGAGTTGCTGAGGTATTGTAACGTGCGTTTCTTATGTAAGCTCTTAAAACTGTAGTGTAAGATGCGCTAGATTGTGAGTAAACAAGTTTTGAGATTTCGTCTTGTGGGTTTGTGTTGCTTTCTAGGCATTGAAGGAAAGATTCATAAACTGAATCATCACCATCAGCCGTGGCAGAGAAAGAAGAAGAAGTTATATTGAAGATAAGAATTACAAGGAAGGCTAAAAGGGCTGGTTTTGCCATTTTATTTAGTGTAAGAGAGAATGATTGCCTTTGTGTGGATTTTAGTTAAGCGAGGAGAAAGTGTTTATATGGAAAATAAATGTCTTTTTATTTAATGGTTGAAAATGATTACCGTGTTTTTAGGAGAAAATTCAAATATGGAAGCTTTTCTTTGACGATCAAGAAGCGGAAATTGGGATATGACGTTCGCCAAGTGAGCATTGATCTTGAAATCATAATTATCACCCGATCTAATATCTGAAGTAATGAGCCGGCCTAAATCTATTTTAAAATCATTTTTTTTCTTTTTCTTTTAAAAAAAAACATCACATCAAATAAAGTTATTTTATATGAAAAAAATTAGGTTGCCGAATCGATTCATAGGGCAACAAGTTGATACCTATCCTTGAGATTTTTTAATTTAATGTAGAAATTAAAGGTTAGTGTGAAATCATTGATACCAATGTTTTGTAAATTGTTCTTTTTGTACATGTTTTTGACTTGGCTAAGATGTCATTGACTTTCCAGAAAAAAGGTCTGAGCAATCAGCGGCACAACCTCAGGACATGGATTCCACGGTAAAATCGGATGATTTGATAGTTAATCCGCACGTGATTTGGTAGTTAATTAACAAGTCTAATTCGATTGTAACAAATCCGATTTGGCATTAATAGACATAAATCTTACGTTGCAGCTGGTAATTTCGAAGTGGTCATACATGGGTTCGATTTAAGAGAAACGTACTCTTCAGTATGTCTGTATTTGTAATATCCAATCTCATAATATGATGGAACTCTTATTTTTATATTAAATTCTATGTTTTTATAAGAGAAAAGAAAACAATTTTCCATAAATATACTTTAAATGATTGTGTTTTAAATTAATCACCATCACAATCTTTAGATTTACCAACGGAATTTTCCGTTGGTATTTATACTATCATTCCGTTGGTAATTAATTTACCTACAGAATCACTGATGGAAATGCTCCGTCGGTAAGTCTTTCGTTGGTAATTTTTTGTCCGTCGGTAATAAAAAAATATTATTACCGATGGATTTACTGACGGAAAAGGAGCGCAAAAAAAAAATTATCCTCTTCATTCCGTCTGTATTTTCCTTGGAAAAATACCATATGTAATTCCATCAGTAATTATTTTAAAAATTTTATTTTACAAAACTATAAAATAATTAAATTAATATAAATTAACAGTCTATAATATTTAAAAGAAGAAGAAAATCATATGAAAAACAAACTCTACAACAATATTCATACAATTATTAAGAGCAAAAACAATTAAAAATAAAATAAAATAAACAAATATAGTGAAAAAAACATGAAAAAAAAAGAAAAAAGAAAAAAGAAAAATCTTACCTTAATGTGGTTGCAAGTGAAGTTAAGAAGAGATAAAAAAAACAAATTTGTAAAGTATATTAATTAAAAAAAACTGAGAAAAAAAGAAGAAGAAAGGAGAACAATACATATATGAGCATGAAGGAGAAAAGAAGGAGTTGAGGAGAAAAGAGAAGGGAAAGAAATAGATATTGAGGACAATGTCTCGTTTTGGTTGGAGGGAGAGCGTGGTAGTTAAAAAAAAAAAAACTAACTTACTAACTATTTTTGCTATTATTAAAACTATTTGACAAAATTATTATTAGAATGGCAGAGTAAGGAGGAAAATTTATTGACTCTAGAGACGCATCTTAGTAAGTATCATTACCAAGGTCTATTATAATACTTCTTGAAATATTCACGTTTACAAACTCTCGCATTGTTATCACTTGATTCTGCTCATATACTCATTTAACAAGTATTCTTAAACCTTCATTTTCACACACACACTTTAACATATGATTGTGGGTTGCACGTTGGATTATTAACATTAATTATGTTCTTTTGTTAAAGGTAACAACTAAGGGAAGGGGATAGTATATAATTTGCAAAAAAAAAAAAATGATAATATTGATGATAATAAAAACGTAGATAAGTTTGGTTTCGTAGCCTCCCTAACCTAAGCAATTAAGCCCGAAGGGGTGTTTTAACACCTAATACCCTAAAGTCAACTGACTTAGGAGCTATTGGCCCAAAGCTTGTTACATGGGTTATGGAGAAAAGCTTAAGGGAATCAAACATTGCACTATTTACGTATCAGTATCTGCAACCTGAGTTGCTAAGCTCGTAGGGGTGTCTCAACACCTAATGCCCTAAGACCAACTGGTCTGGGAGTCATTAGCCTAAAACTCGTTACACGGGTTAAAGATACATTGTGTTTTAAGTTGTATGTGTATATATGCAAAAAGAAAAAGAAAGAAAAAAAAAAATAATAATCCCAACCCAAGGAAGTTAACCTTAAACATTCGAACATAATATTGTTTTCTTCCAACAAAAGCCCCATCATCTATGTTTTCATACATTGAGCACATAAAAAGAAGGTTTATTAATATCTTGTTTAAGAAGTATGAAGCAGAAATACAAATTTAATGAGAGTTTGTTTATCTGGATAAATTAATGGAAGTTGAATGATGAATGCCTTGCTTTGTGGAACTTGCAAATTATTTTTTTTATTTTAACGCTTTGATTACTAGGGACTAGTAATAAGCTGGTTGGGGGGTGTGATTAGTACTTAAAAGTGCATGTTTATTAAGGTTTTATATCATCATTTTGCACTTAAAGTATCAATAACTCCTTAACTAAAGCATGTTTTATAATAACAAGTGTTGTTACTTATTTTTTTGAGCCATACGTGCTAATGGAGATGGTGTATATCGCTTTTAAATTGAAGGCAGGAGTTTAGTTCAAGGTTGTTGGGAGATTGACAAAAACAAAGGAGAAGGAAATGTTTTACGGACCATGTTTCAGCTGGCATCTGCTCTCCTGATCCTTCCCCTTTTGCTGTCAAAATTGTCAGGACTCTTAGGCTAATTAGGAGTCTTTTCAATGATAAATTCGTTCCTTTGCTATCTGGTTTCTAAGGTTGGATAAATCCCTCAGAAGCTACACTAAAAAATTGGCTCTACCGTTGTCGTAATTTTTTGTTCCAACTTAGGCTTTGATTCTGATCTAGTTCCATACAATATCCGACCATCCCAGCTATATTTTGTCACTCATGACATGTTGAAAAATTGACCTACACTTTTATTGGGTCCTAGGGCTCGCTATTTTTATGGCCGACTCTTAATCAAAGTAGGATGCTTAGCATTGTCAGTTTTCTGATTTAGATAAGGGGATTCTTTTTTACCAACCAGGTTGCAGCCAATTTCTGTACTTCAACATGAATTTTTCTCATTTCTTAATCCTTCATGAAAGTTGTAGTCCTATACACGTAGATGAATTTTGGTTTTTGAATCACCTGATTTTGATATCAGAAGCTCAAGATATCCCCGTTTCAATATCTCAAAGTGAAAGTAGAGAACTCTACCGCAATCAGGATTCTGACCCAAATTTCACACTAAAGGCTTTGCTTCCATCATGATTGTTCTGGTCTTTATTCTTAGGTTATACTCTCAGTCATATCGGGATGCTCGGCATTTGTCAGTTTTTTAATCGGATAAGGAGACCCCTTTTTACCAACCAGATTGCTGCCAGTTTCTGTTCTTTAAAACAATTTTTATCTCACTTTGAATCCCCATCAAAGTAGTAGTCCTGAACGCATAGATGAATTTGAGCTTTTGAATCGCTTGATTTTGATATCAGGAGCTAAAGATATTCTTGGTTTAATATCTGACGTGAAAGTAGAGAATTCTGCCGCGAGCAGGATTCTGACCCGAGTTGCACTAAAAACTCTGCTTCCATCATGATTTTTCTGGTTGTTATTCTTAGGTTATACTCCCAGTCATATTAGGATGCTCGGCATTCGTCAGTTTTTGAATCAGATTAGGAAACTATTTTTTTTACGAACCAGATTGCAACCCGATTCTGTTCTATAAAATGATTTTATCTCACCTTGAAATCCTTCATGAAAGTTGTAGTCCTATATGTGTAGATGAATTTGAATTTTTGAATTGCTTGATTTCGATATCAGAAGCTCAAGATATTCACGTTTGAATATCTAATGAGGAAGTCAAAATTCTGCCGCAAAACTTTTCTGCCGCATGAAGGATTTTGCCCCCCAAGTTTGCAAGACTAAATTGAAAAAAGACTAAAATAAGGGAGTTAATTGCCTATATAAATTGGAAGAAACTTGGCTGAGTTTTAAAGAAATAGAAAAAGGGATAGGATCAGCAAATCTGCCACCATGAATTACGTGGCTGCTGCTCTATTATTATTTTTTTTAAAAAAAAAACGACACCTCATTGTTTTTACTTTCTTCAGCTGAGAAAAGAGGCGACGCCGTTTTAAAACAACCCCATTATGGTACTGTTTATTTGTTTCAGAACAGTACCTTCCCCTCTGCAACTCTTTCCCTCCTCTGCAGATGTTCCTGCTGGCCTTTTATTCTCACGTCCTTGCGCCCGATTTTCGGCTGCACATCTTAGTTTTAGCTTCAGTCCAAAGGAGACGGTTTTTGCACCTCACTGTGCCAGCTGTGAAAGAAGACGCAAAGAGGAGCCTCACCACCATCTAGTGGCTGGGATTTTCTCCCTAAAAGAGACGGCTGGGATGAGAGGGTTGGAGAGTGGTCTTCAAGCTTGGTTTGGGTATATAAACCAGTGGGCGGTACAACAGAAAAAAAAGAAAGAAGGGAGAGTGCAGAGCGGAAAAAAAAAACAGAGAGAAGAGACCAAAAACAGAGGGAGGAGAAAGCAGAGAGAGACGCAAAGAAAGAGTGAAGAAAAAACCGAGAGAACTCGCATAAGGCTGAGGTGAGATACACAGAAAAACGGTGAGAACGAGAGGCTTTATTTGGTTTTCAGAGGCCGAAAGGCAAAGGCTTTTCCATCTATCTGAACTTCATCTTCTGCATTCAGACAAGTAAGATCTGCAGGTTAGTGTTCCAGTTTTTTTTCTTTCTTCCTTGCTATATTCAAACTTGGCATCTGTTGTTTTTTTCTGTCCAAACCTGTTCCTTCCTTTTGCTCTGGATATTCGTTTCTGAAAAAAGAGCTAGCTGGCCGTTGGTTTGTGTTTGTAGTTCTGTATTTGCTTCAGTATAAATGTGTTGCTCAAGTCGTTTCCGTTTTGCACGAGACTAACGAGTGTGGCAGTATTAAAGATCGGAAAAAGGATGGGTGTTGAGTCATGGTTACTGTTATAGGTTTTGGTTTTCAGAATTGTGGTCTTCTAGTGCATACAGACTTGTTATTTTTTTTAGTTGTAGGATTTGGGTTTAAATGGACGGACTGAATCTTGTGTGAGTAAAGTTTGGCTTTGGGAAATTTATTTTATATATATATATATATATATCAGTGTTTTGGGCCTTTTGCAAATTTTGGAATGGATGTGTATGGCTTGCTTTTTTTTTTTTTTTTTCCCTTTTTTGTGATGCTTGTGTTTTGATAAAAAAAAAATATAAAAAAATATTTCTGCGTGTTGCATACGGCCAATATCCTAACATGTTTTTTTTATGTTTTTTTTTTTAAAAAAATATTTGAACTTTCAAAAGTGTGTTTTCGCATGAATTTCTTAAACACAAAAAAAAAAATTATTATTTCCTTGCATCTTGGATTTTACAACATGTTTGTAAATTCTAAAGGGTGTTGGCCAATATTGCAAAAATATAAAAATCTTATTTTTGGGAATTCATGTTTATTCACTATTAATATTTGGATAAAGAAATCTCAAAAGGGGTAAATATCCAAAATATTCTTATGAATAATTTGTTATTATTCATTATTAATGTTTGGATAAAGAAACCCCAAATGAGCTAATATCTAAAATATTATTAGGAATAATTCGTTATTATTCACCACGGATGTTTGGATAAAGAAACCCCAAAAAGGGTTAATATTCAAAATATTTTTTGGAATAATTCGTCATTGTTCACTATTAATATTTAGATAAAGAAACCACAGGTGGTAAATATCAAAATATTCTTTAGGAACAACAGAGTCATTATCCCTTAATAATACAAGGGAAAATAAACCTATGAAAGGTAAATGTTCAAAATATTGTTAATAGGAATACAACTTGTTTATTTTTAACGGAAGGATCGATTTATGCCTAAATTTTATTTAGAACAATTTAATTGCGTACCCTTGAAAGAAGTCTCAATTATAATTGGGGACATTTCAAATTTTAATTCCACAATTTAAGAGTCATGAAAATTTGAAATACTAAGGCAAAAAATGGGCTTTTAAAGCACCTTAAACTTCCTTAGATTTCTATTTTTTTTTCCTTTCTTTCTCTTGCGATTTACGAGTCGCGAACTCTTGAAATACTAAGGGAAAAATGAGCTCTTAAGCATATTGAATCTCCTTAGATTTCTATCTTAGCTGTCTCTAAATTCATAAATTCCGAATTTATTTCAATCAAACATAGACTTCAAGAGATCTGCACCGTTTCCCTTTGGCACTCTACAGACATATCTAAAGGTATGATCCGTATTGGCCAAGGGTTCTTTTCCTTAGACTTTGAACCCAAGTTCGTTCATCATAGCAGACTTATCCTAAGAAACTGATGGGATTAGAGAACATCAACACCATAGAAATTATAAGGCAAACCAAACACCAAGCAGCTTACCTTAGGTAGGGTGTACTAGGGGTGTTAAAACCTTCCCTCTACGCAACCAGTCACTTGCCTTAGAATTTCTAAAAGACCAGTTAGGTTTTCTAGTGACCATAATACTAGGTGGCGACTCCCTTTTTCACAAAACAAAGAACCCAACATCAATCCCTGCTACCAGGAAGGGTCGCCTCGATGTCAAGCTCTCGAGAGGGTACGACAGGATGGCGACTCCACTGGGGACCCTTGGACTAGGCTCGGTAGTTTGTTTGTTTATGCTATGTATTGTTGGTTTTTGCATTCTTTTTGCTATGAATGGTTAAATACTCTAGCATGCATCTTTGCATCCTGTCATGCATGGTATATTGGATATGGATATAGATTTTATTGCATCTTGTCATGCATCACTTTTTATTATTATTATCTTTTTGAGAGCACACATATTAAACTTTAAGTTAGGTGGGGGACTAGCAGCTTGCCTTATGACTTTAGTCAAGGTTTAAGTTGTGTAAACCCCAACTCTTTGATTAGTGCTTAGACTGGTAGTGATTGGTATACGTGCCATCCCACTATCTACTGAGCCCCCATATTGCCTTTATGAGGGTGATTACTGGGATAGCAAGAGACCCTCTTTTAGAGACCAAGTAGTAAACTTACCCTATGTCTCACATATATGAACTAGAACCTATCTTTAGGGTGTATGCTCCATAATATCTTTTGCATCAAAACAAGTCTAACCCCAAGACATCTTAAACTGCAAGACTTGTGAATGAAATGACCACCACTACTAAATTTTCCATCATGAAATATGGAAAAATTCGGAACTGTCACTATTGACTGAAGGAGACTGCCTTAAAAGCGATATTAAGAAGCTATCACCAATCAAGAACCTAAATTGCACTGTGAACAAGTTAATGGCTCACTTCCAAAATGTGGATGAGGTTGTATTTTTTAGGAAATATTGCACTTATCAAACATTAATGAGAAGGGCGTTGGCCCATCTTTTGTGCAAAATCTATCTTTTGGTGAATATGCTTCAAGCAAACAACTCGAAAGGCAATAGTCCTAACAAAGCAATGTGACAAGAGAACCTATGTTTATGAGGTGGTGGCTATTAATCGTTCACGAGAAGGCTGCATCCATCCCCAATATACAAAGCATTCTTATCACAATCATGCATTATATCATGCATTTTCTTATACATCTATGCACGCATTAGCAAACCTAAAAACATAGGTCCCCCTTCTAGAATCCACAACACTTAACTAAGGAAAAGGGATGGAAAGTGAAGAAAGGTCACACCAGAAGCTCAGTACCAAAAAAAAGAAGAAGCTTGAAGGAGTTTGAAATGATATTGCGCACCTAATCGGTTTGTTTGAGACAACTTTTTTCTTTTAATGAGATCATGCATTATCAAAAGTTAATCTTGATGTTTTTACACAACACCTGAAAATGAATCCTCCAAAACAACACCTGCACTTTACACTGAGAATGAATGGCCAAACTTTAAAGAATACATGGTAGTTGTAGAAGAGGAAGAATGCGATGAAAATAATTTTAGGGAATTCATAAAATTAATTGAGCAGCATAAACAAGCTTGGAAACCCGTTAAAGAGGAACTTGAAACCATAGATGTGGGTAATGAAGAAATTAAGAGAGAGCTAAAGATAAGGATTGTGATCACTCATAGAGAAAGAGAAGAGTTAATTGCATTACCTTGAGATTATGTAAATGTTTGTGCTTGGTCCTACGACGATGTGCCTGGTTTCGATGTGGATATCATAGTACATAGGGTACCGCTGGTAGAAGGATGCAAGCTGATTAAGCAATAACTGAGGAGAACTCATCTAGATGTCTTAATCAAAGTAAAAGAAAAATTTGAAAAGTAATGGAATGCTGGTTTTTAGAAGTAGTTAAGCATCCACAATAATTGTCCAACATAGTGGTCGTACCAAAAAAGAAAGGTAAAATCAGAGTTTGTGTGGACTTTAGGGACTTAAACCGGACTAGCCCTAAAGACAATTTTCCTCTACCACACCTAGATATGTTGGTTGGCAATACAACATGTAGCTCCATATATTGATTGATTTTTGGGCTACAATTAGATAAAAATGATGAAAGAAGATATGGAAAAGACAACATTTGTAACATCATAGAGGACCTTGTTACAAGGTTATGCCATTTGGGTTAAAGAATGTTGGGGCCACCTATCAAATGTTCATGGTGACTCTATTTTATGACATGATGCACAAAGAGATTGAAGTATACGTGGATGGCATGATTGCTAAATCTAAAGAGGGAGAGAATCATGTCCAAATATTGAAGGAATTATTTGAAAGACTAAGGAAGTATAAGTTGAGGCTTAACCGAGCAAAGTGTTCATTCGGGGTGAAATTTGGGGAAGTTGTTGGGATTTGTGGTGAGTGACAAAGGGATAGAATTGAA
Organism: Populus alba; assembly: GCF_005239225.2. Taxonomy (NCBI): domain Eukaryota; kingdom Viridiplantae; phylum Streptophyta; class Magnoliopsida; order Malpighiales; family Salicaceae; genus Populus; species Populus alba. The sequence continues at coordinate 53,774,233 of NC_133284.1, read as the reverse complement.
TCCTGACAAAGTAAAGGCTATTTAAGCTATGCAAACTCCTAAGACTGGGAAAGAAGTAAGAGGGTTCCTAGGAAGATTAAATTACATTGCCCAGTTTTATATTATAATTAACCACAACTTACGAACCAATTTTTTGTTTGTTAAGGAAGAAGAATCCTGGAATTTGGAATGAAGAGTGCGAAGAAGCTTTTGAGAAAATCAAGCAGTACCTGCTGAATTCGTCACTGCCTGTTCCTCATGTACAAGGAAGGTTGTTGATCATGTACTTAACAATGACTGAAACATCAATGGGATGTGTGCTTAGACAACATGATGAAATCTAAAGGAAGGAAAGGGTCATTTATTACCTAAGCAAGAAGTTCACAGAATGAGTCGAGGTATACTGTGGTTAAGAAGTCGTGTTGTGCATTAGCATAGGTTGCAAAGAGATTATGTCAATATATGTTGTATTATACTATGTGGTTAATTTCCAAAATTAGACTCGTTAAGATACATATGTGAAAAGCTATATCTATCAAGTCGAATTGCAAGATGGCAAGTTCTGTTGGCCGAGTACGACATAGTATGTATGACAAGGAAAGTTGTGAAAGGAAGTGTTATTGCTGATCACCTAGCTGACAATGCTAGTGAAGATTTGCCAAGTGAAAGGGGAATGTCAAACCAAGGAAGAGAAGTTGAGGCCTTACCTAGAATACTTGTCTAAACTAGACGGGGAATTTGAGGAAATAGAGTTTACCATCTAGGAAGGGAAATAAACCAGTTTGTTGACGCTTTGGCCACACTAACTTCTATGGCTAGAATAGACTTTGGGCACAAGGTGCAACCGATACACATTGATATCAGGAATAACCCAGCTCATTGTTGCTCAGTCAAAATCGATGGAAACCCTTGGTACTACGATATCAAGAACTTTGTACAAAACCAGGCATATCCCACGGGGGCATCCAAAATAGATAAGAAGACCTTAAGAAGGTTGGCAATGGATTTTTATCTTGATATAGAGATTTTGTATAAGAAATCATCCGATGAGACTTTGTTGAGATGTCTGGATGAAGCTGAGGCCAATGACGCATTACGGGAACTCCATGAAGGGATTGGCTTAACCCATGCTAGTGGACACATGATGGTTAGGAAAATACAAAGGGCTGGTTACTTTTGGATGACATTAGAAAAGGACTGCATCGATTATGTTCGAGAATGCCATAAGTGTTAAGTGTATTATAGTGATAAAATCACCGCCCCTCCAGTTCCTCTGTTTAACTTGAGAACTCCATGGCCCTTCGCAGTGTGGGGGATTGATGTGATTGGGCTTGTCAACCCAAAATCCAACAATGGTCATAGGTTTATTCTCGTGGCTATCGACTACTTTATAAAATGGGTAGAAGCTGGTTCATTCGCTCATGTGACGCAAAAAATGGTGAAGAATTTATTAAAAGAGATTTGATCTGTCGATATGTCCACCAAAAAAGATTATAACCGATAATGCTTAGAACTTCAATGGCAAGATGATAATAGAACTCTATGCTAAATGGAAAATTAAGCATTCTAATTCCTCGCCATGTAGGCCAAAGATGCCTAGTGCGGTAGAAGCTACTAACAAAAATGTCAAGAAGATTATTAAGAAAATAGTAGTCACCTACAAGGATTGGCATGAGATGTTGTCATTTGCCCTTCGTGCGTACTGCACTGCAGTCTAAACCTCAATAGGATCCACCTCGTACACGTTGGTATACGGAATAGAGACAATGATACCTTTAGAAGTGGAAATCCCCTCATTGAGAGTATTGATAGAACTCTAAGCTAGAAGAGGTAGAATGGATAAAAGTTAGATATGAACAACTGAACCTGATAAGTGAGAAAAGGATAGTTGCAATCTATCATCATCAACTCTATCAAAGAAGGATGACCAAATCATATGACAAGAAGCTTCGACCTCAAGGATTCCAAGAAGGAGACCTCGTACTAAAGAAAATATTGCCTTTACCAGGAGAAGATCAGAGTAAATAGGTGCCAAACTATGATGGCCTTTACGTGGTGAAGAAAGCTTTCTCAATAAGAGCTTTATTGTTATCTAGAATGGATGGAGAAGAGCTAGTTAGACCTGTGAATGCTGACTCTAGAAACAAAATACTATGGTTGATGTATTTCGTAATTTCCCAATCAATAAAATAAAGTTTGGCCATGAATTCTCTCTATAAAGAACCTTTTCTTCATAAAGCGCATGATCTCATAGCATTTGAAATCATTTACTTAAAAGAACTAATTTTACGCATGACTCCAAGAAAGAAATCATAATATGTTCAAAATGACTTAAGCAATCCCCAAATGGGAGGGAACAAAACCAAATTCAAACCTGACATGTATTGCACGCCACACTAGGGGCAAAACATGCACATAGGGGTCCATAGTGAACCAAAATCCAAAGGGGTATCATCATAAAAACCTTTGAAACACCTTTATAGGAATTTCTTGAGACATAAATGATACATATATGAAAAGTGTTAGTTTTAATGAACAAAACCAGATCTTTCGAGTATTCTTAAAATAATTAAGGACAATATTCAATGGAGCAAGGAAAAGCCCTATAAGAAACTAGAAATATCTTCCCCAAGCATGAAAAGGATAAGAAATGTAGCATGTGGAGTGAATTCTAGTTTAAGAGGATAGGTCAGGCAAACAAATGGAAATAAGAGCTCAAATAAGGCCACAATGGAAAGGGGGACCTATGTTTCCAAGATAGGTAACAAAAACATACATGTTGTGTGGTCATCACACTAACCTAATAGGAAAAGTGCGACGAAAGCTAGAATAGTTTCAAGTTGCAGAGAACCGTTGAGATACAGGATCTCAAGACAACTGAACTAGAAAGGATGGAGATATCAAGTCAACGGAACTATGGAGAAGAACAAGAATTGTTAATCAACATTGCTACCGATTCCAACCATAAAAATGGGTGGTTTGGTGTTTTATTTTTCCTTGAACTTGTTTGAAATTGTAGATCTGAACCCGAAAAGAATTTTTGTTCTAAGTTGATTGTGAGTTTTTGAGCCAATTCTTGGATTGTTAGAGGTTATCTATATACTTTAAAAGGTGTTTAGAGGTTTTTTTTTTTTTTTTCCAGATCAAAATATGATTGAAAGTGAACTTCTCCTGGTCTGAAGCATACCAACCTGATTTTCCTGCGACTAGAGGTTACCAAAATCTAGGTAGTGAGCTACTTTAGGTCCAAGTGTGCTTGTGCCTTTTCTGGAGGCTTACGAACTCTAGGCCTTCATAGTCTTGAGAGACTATGTTTTTTTTGTTTTTTTTTTTTGTCCAATTATATCTATTACAATTGCATTTTTTTTTAATTTCATCATATTTGGTTGATTATTAATTGAGCAATGTAATTTATTTAAGTGTGATTTTTTTTTTCCAATCACTTAGATATTTTGATGGTTATTGATTTTATAGGTATTTATTTTAGATACAAAATTATATATATAAAAATTGTTGAGCTCAATTGAGTCCATAACCCGAGTCACATATTTGACTAATTAGCTTTGGCTATATAGGCTTGATAAATTTTTTTTATTGCATAAATAGTTCTTGATTTATTTAATTAGATGTATGTATGAACTTTTTTGAATTTTGTTTTGGATTTTTTTATATACAAAAATAAAAATTTACATATACATTTTAGATGATGATGATATTTTTGCATAAACCTTATGTCATGGTACCAAGTAATGGTCCGTGACTTGATGCAATCAATAATGGAATATGGAGCTTTCAGATGGTGATTGAGAAGTGAAGTTGAATAATAGACAAATAAAGCAATCACATGGTTTATTTCTGAATTACAAAGTTTTGTCTGTCAGGTAGATGAGGAATTTCAGAATGGTTAGAAAATATGAGCAAACAGCTTGAGACGACAGACATTTTCAAACAGATTTTAGTTGACTCTGCTGCATTTGGTTAATAATTTAATTGGCTAAGAATTATTTTTTTAGTTTCTTTAGTCCTATGAATGTGTTTGACAAGGCAAACACCGAAAGATTGCAGATTTATGTGATCTTCTGCCAAGAACTCTTGTTCAAGCAACTCAGAACAAAGGAATATATATGGGCTTTCCGGAGGCCTTGTCCAATTCATGGCTGTGGATCCTCTGTAAGTCATACAGGAAGAGGCCCAATTGTGCACAAGGACTTCTAGACTTTTGAGCCTAACCCAGAATTTGGGAAGTCCATGCACAACTCTCGCAGGTAAATCATAGACAAGAGGCTAAAAGCTAGGCATGAAGAATTAAAACGTTTGTTAAAAAATAATATAAATTTATATTTAATAATTTAAATTTTTAAATTAAAATAATTCGAGTTTGAATTTTATTATTTTTATTTATTTGATAAAAAAATTTAAATATAAGATAATATAGATTTATACAAGTTTAAAGTTTAAATATTTTTTCCATGAAAAAACATGTTAGAATACATTATAAATTATATATTAATAACTTAAATTGAAATAGTTTTTCCAAGCTGAAATTGCGATGATTCTTTCACGTTGAAAGGGCAAAACTACAATCGGAAGCAAACAATAAATTGAGATTTAGCAATTCTGAGGCTTTTGACTTTAACTTAAAATAGTTTATTAATATCTGTCCTGTTGCTACCAATATGTTGTACAATATCTTGGGTTTAAGTTTATTTGAGGTTCCTTTTTCTTTGCAGCACAGGAATGCTTTGTTCATTCCTGAAGAAATTGGAAGGATCTGTTGCAGTCTTAACCCGCGCTAGTCTCTTGAAGTTGTTCTTGAAATACTTGAAGCCCCAAACACTTGCCCAAATCAAGATCTCTGTAGTTCAGATAGGCAGCTCTTGGTGAGTTTGAAACGTAAGGGGCCATTTTAGGTTCTTCTCTGTTTCCTCTTCCACATCCCACGTTATAATGTGGGAAAATATTTCGAAAATATTTTAGGTTCTTCTCTGGATTTCGAAAATATTCCCGTTTCTATGTGGGAAAGGTGTTTCCGAGTCCGAAATCTCACTCATTCTCCCTCCGTAAGGTGTCAAGATCAACATCGATGTCTCCTCTTCAAGGAGCCTTTTATACAGCCCTTCCAGGCCAGTTTCTGAAATAGGTTCCTTGACGTAATCCGATTTCCCTTTGAAGAATCCCTTGAACTGAGCAGTCCTGCTGAGCAGAACATCTAAGGAGTCACTCGGTGAGAAGCCACCATAATAGAGGACAGATTGGATCCAACTCATTTCACTGCAGTTTTCGCGCATTAAGCCCAACTCAGGGAAGCTATCTTGCATCATAGGGAGAAGCTCCTCCGCCCTGCCAAGAAACAATGACGCAAACGAAACTTGAATAGTTTTATTGCCATAGGGGATAGAGGTAGCAACTGCTACAGTAGCATGGAGGAAAAGGTCTTCATGAAGCTTGTCTCCGATCCTTTGCCACTTATGAAGAAGATTGGATGCACCTTGCTGTATGGTCTTTTCGATACTAAAAACAGTTACAGTTGGAGGAACCGAAACCAATCTAACTTTCCATGAGAAAACGACTCCAAAGCTAGCCCCTCCCCCTCCTTGAATGGCCCAAAAAAGATCTTCTCCCGTTGATTCTCTATCAAGAATTCTTCCATTAGCATCAACTATCCTAGCATCAATAACATTATCAGCTGCTAAGCCATACTTCCTGAATATGGTCCCAAGTCCACCTCCACTGAAGTGTCCCCCAACTCCCACCGTAGGACAGCTACCTGCCGGGAAGCCATGGACCTTGCTCTTCTCCGCAATTCTGTAATATAACTCTCCTATGCTTGCACCTGCCCCGATCCATGCCGTCTCACTCTTGATGTCAACACTGATGGAACTAAGTTCAGCAAGATCAATAAGTACAAATTCTTGATAAGACAGGAAGGACAGGCCCTCGTAGTCGTGGCCTCCACTTCGAACTCTTATTTGCATATCATATTTCTTGGCACAAACAATGGCTGCTTGGATTTCAAACTCATTAAATGGAGTGATTATAAATTGAGGTTTCAGAGTTGAAGTGTTCAAGAATCTGAAATTTCGAATGGATGACTGCAGAACCGATGAGTAAGCAGAGCTATTTTTAGTAAGGATAACTTCTGAATATGATTTGGAATGCTGCATATGAGATGAAAAGCATTGCAAGAACATCTCACGAGCTGAACTTGAATTTGTAGACCGAGCTAATGAGACTAAAAGTAAAAGAAGTAAAAGACGCATCCTGAAGTTTGATCTTTCCATTTTTTTTAGTCCTGCAGATTGTGATGCAACAACACAAGGTAAGTTGCATCTTTATAAAAGTCCAAAATGAAGAACTTTAAAAATTATTACAAGACTTTTCTATTTTCTTGAATGCATCAGCCATTAAATCAGCGTGACAGATTCCATGTTACTTGATCGATTACACCCACTAGATTAATACCATCAATTTCAAATTAATTTTTCTACACCCAGCCTCAGCCAGATGTAGATTGGCTAAGTTCCAAGTCAAATCTATAAGACCCACTAAATTAATAACATTAACTTTGAATTAATTTTTTTAATAAAAGTCAAATTTCAAAATATAGACATATTAAAAACTCTCTTTTTCTGTTTTTTTAATGCATAGTTTGAGTTTACAAAACATAGCTCAGGACCCTCAACAAGTTAATATCATTAAAAAAATATACTCTTAACAAGTATCCCATGAACACACATAGATAAACCTAAAAACCAAGAAGAAAATAACATAAATTAAACCTAAAATCCTGCTGGAAATAGGAAACAGAATGCTTTCGATTTCCAACGTTCCTTGTCCTCGTAGGAAACGGAAAATAATTCTATTAGGTTTCCTACTTAATGATGAATCCTTATATTACACTGACTAGCTACCATACACGTTACTTTCTTCTTCCATATAAATCCATGAGCTGCTAGCACAACTTGTTTACCTCCTTCTGCTATCTCTCAATATTTCCTCTGAAATCTCCCCTGCTAATTTTTTTACGTCTTTTAAGCTTAACACCAACTACGTTAATGGGTTCTACTCAGAATCTTGATTCGGATACTGATGAATCAACTTCAAAGAATGTCCATTGCCAGAGAACCGAAAGCATATCTGGCTTTGTCATGCAAAGAATAATAAGGTCGGGATTTTCTTCCATCTTTTTGTCTCCTGACAATACAGCTTCGCGTCCTGCACTATCCCTCGATTTCTTACCTTGTTCTGTAAAGATTGAGGCTTCGACAAACCAAGGTCTCTTGCTTTGCACGCATTTCCCGCCAACATATCGAAACATTCCGAAGGTTTATGTGTGCAAGCCCACTACAAAACAATGGAAACAAATTCCGAATCCAAAGACTCGATATAGGAATAAAGCAATTGGTATGATTGTGTTAAGTTCAAGACCTTTGCATTACAAGATTGTGAGATTTTCTCAGCCTAAGTTTCGTACGGGTAGAGATACCTATCGATTTAACAATCTTCGATGCGAGGTTTTTGATTCAAAGATCCATGCATGGAAGCAACTGAAGGACGTGATTTTGAACGAGTCATTCCTTGGTTTTAATCCTGCTGTATCTGTTAGTGGTTCACTTCATTGGCTTACGTTTGGATGTAAAATTTTTGCCTTCCATGTGAAGGAAGAGATATATAGCATGATTTCGCTACCCGAACCGGTTCGTAAGAATTATCATCAAAAGCTCATGATGCTCGGTGAGTTTGAGGGAAATCTTGCCCTAATATGTAAAGAGGAAGGAGAACGTTTCATGGAGCTATGGATCATCGAGAACTATGATAGAAAAATATGGAAGAAGAAGCAGATAGTGAACTTTGAAGCTTTAACAAAAGAGTTACCATATATTATCCTTACTGGCGTCTGCAATGCTAATGTTGCACTAAGGGATGGAATTGATAAGTTGACATTCTTCAACTTAAAAGATGGAAGAACTAAACCTTTGAGGCTGGAGATGGGCTTTGATGTCGTGGAGACCTTTTCATTCGAGTCAGATTTTGAGCCTTATGTGGATGAATCTGTGTAGGAGGATTCAAGTGGAAATCAAGAACAAGAGAATTGAAACCAAGAAAGTTTTTCATGATTAAGTTGGTTTAATTCTTTAGATTTTTAGTGTCTAAAACTACTCTCAATCTACTTAGGAGTCGTTCGTTCATTGTTTTTATGGCAAAGAATTTTATTGATCTCAATGTTCTGTTGTTGGACCGTTGGTTTATGATTTCTCTATCCCTATGGTATTCAATTTTTCTGCCAATATATGAGATTGTTTAATTGTAAGACAATATACAATCAAATAAAAATTTAGTCCCTTTGGAAAATTACCTATGATTGTTAGTTTAAATTTGTTTCTCTAGCTAGTGTTGATATCTTCTTTTTTAGAAGATCTTGATATTGATTTTCAAAAAAAAAAAAAAAAAAAAAAAAAAAAAAAAAAAAACCTCAATCATAAAATATGTTCGATAGAGCGGTTGTGATAACTTTTTACACAGAGCCCAATAAAAAATACAACACAAACATGAAAAACATATTTATATTGTTTATGTTTTTTATACTATTAAAAATTATACTCAACCCAGCCTATGAATGAACACAGGAAGAAATTCATAAAAACGAAATCTTTTTGTAGATCCTAAACTTTGAGCTTAGCTAATATGATGGGCTAATGCCTCTTTTTCTTGTTTTAGATTATGAGCTTCATTTTTCTTCTGCATAGAAGCAGCCTGCCTTTTCTGATTAAAGAAGAAGGGCTCCATAGATGTTTGTGGCCTTTGGGCTAGCCCCTAATTCACATCCAGTTTTAGCCATATCTTCACTGCCTAAACTCAGGACCACCAAACCATCTGATATCAGGTCGTTGTCACTGAGCCGTGACCATTCTATGGCAAATTATAGTCCTTTCATAAATAGGATCAAACAAGGGAACACCATACAAAGAAGTAGAAATATCCTTCAAGCTCCAAATGGAATTGAAAAATCCTCAATTATATACAAACAGGCCGGCCTATGAGTTTCCCACTTGGAATGCCAAACAAGAGAAAAGAGAAATCCAAGAATAGCTACGAACACATCATCATCCTCTGATCCTCAAACAAAAGCAAAGTATGTCAAGATTACTATTAGAATCAACATGGATGATATAGACCTTGAAGTAGAGCCTCCAGCAGTCACCCCTGAGTCATGTTCTACATCTGCAATAACAGAACAACGTCAGTTACCAGGAAGCAAGAAACTGAGTCTGAGCAGGACATAAAACATGGAAGAAAAATCATGTGTACACGCCTTCATCATTTGATTCAAGTTGAGTCTATTAGAATTAAATTGAGTGTCGGCATCAATACGAGCCACATGTGATGTATAGCTGTTAAAGCCAATAGGACCTATATTCATCTGTGAGGATAATTGATGCAACTGGGACACAAAAGATTGATGAGAAACGACACTCGTCATGTTGTGTCAATCATAAAGCACCTATATATTACCTAGAATATGAGTTCATCTTCATCATCAACATGATTTTTGTTTTAAAAAAGAAGATGATTTGGTTCATGAGATGTAAGCTGGTTGTTGGTGGTGGATTTTGCTGCTGGAACAAGTTGTCGGACTGCTATCTGTTAAGAGATGTGTGAAGAATCTAAACTAGTTGGACAAAAGCAATTGTTTTCAAGCCTCAACAATGTCAGCCATGTGGAGGCTTATCGTGTGTGGATGACCCAGGAGACTACAAGCACATATGTAAGCCTTTTGTACGGATTTGGACTTGAGAGCATATGTTCCTTCCTCGAAAACATGGCAAAAATCATGGGATGTAAGCAATCAACAGCTTTTTAATCAGAACCAAAATGGAAAGAACCTTGAAACTTTCATATATGATTGACACGGTAATATTGCGGTTGTTGGGCGTTATTTTTTCACTCAATCACAATTTTGAAACCCGACATATCACCTAAAGATACGGAGGCTTAATGCACCTTTCCTTGTCCTATATATTTTGTGATTTGTGACTGTAGATAAAGCTGCTCTATGGCAAAACAAGTAACCATTCATTCACGAAAGATCAAATGAAGAAAAAGCATACACTTGGCATCAAGGTCTTTATCACTTTTCAGCCTTGATAAATAGAGGGGATAAGATCTGCTATTGTCAAGATCACAGATTTGCATTACCGTAAAGTAAGATTTATTTTATAAATTAAAGAAAAGGGAAAAGATCGACGATGATGGAAGGACAAGATTCCACCAAAAAGCAATCATGTAGCTTTCCAATTGAAAATAAAGCAACTATAGATTATTATTTCTATTACAAACCATTTGGTTAAAATCACTAGTAAAAATCTTCTATGCCTTACTTGGTAAAGTAGGGATGCTCTGCTCATTCCTGAAGAAATTTTCTGGATCAACAGCAGTCTTTACTTTCACCAACCTATCAAAATTGTCATTGAAATACTTGTAGCCATAGACACTACCCTGTTCGAAACTATCTTTACCAGCCTCCATAACACCAATGTCAAGATCCCTATAGTTCAGATATGTACTCCTTGGATTCTTGGAAACAAATGGGGTCATGTAACTGTAAAGCCTCCTTATTTGAGTCATGAAATTCTTGTCTGCCTCGCTTCCAGCTTCTTCCCAATTCACTGAATACTGCACCTTGAACAAATTGCCTGCCCTGTGAGGGAATGGAGTTTCTGAGGCAGGAATTTCATTCATTCTACCACCATAAGGATTGAAAACCAATCCAGTCTTGCCTACTTCAATCATCTTTTTCCACAACCATTCCAACCCATCTTTTGATATTGGATTCTGAACATAATCTGATTTCCTCTTCAAGAAATTGGCATCATTAGGATTCCTATCAAGAAGAACATCAGGTGACTTTCCAAGATTTTGAGACTCATCCCACCACATCACAGACTGAATCCAACTTGTCTCATTACAATCCTCCTTCTTCAATCCCAATTCAGGGAATTCTTTTCCCAATAAAGCCACAAGACTATCAGAATTCCCTAAATACAATGCCACAATTGACGCTCTAATAGTCTGATTACCGTTCCTTGTCACAGGCTGCAAGAGCATCCTCATGAAAAGATCATTACTTGTTTGAGGAGCAACTAATTGCCACTTGTAAACAACATCAGTAGCATTCTGTTCAAGTGTTCTTTCTGCTCTGAAAACAGTAACTGTCTCAGGAACAGAAACAAGCTTGATCTTGTAAGAAATTATAACCCCAAAACTCCCACCACCACCTCCACGAATTGCCCAAAAAAGATCCTCCCCCATTGCCTTCCTATCAAGAAGTTTCCCATTAACATCAACAATTTCTGCATCCACTACATGATCAACCGACAACCCATATTTCCTTAACATATTGCCATAACCCGCACCACTTAAATGCCCACCAACACCAACCGTGGGACAGATCCCCGCAGGAAAACCATGAACTTTGCTGCTCTCCCAGATTTTATAATAAAGTTCACCAAGAGTAGCCCCTGCTTGAACAGTAGCAGACTCATCGTTGACATTAACTTCAATAGATCTTAGATTAAACATGTCAAGAACGAAAAAGGGCATGTCGGAAACGTAGGAAATCCCATCATAATCATGCCCACCACTTCTGATTTTGAGCTGGTAACCAACCTTTTTTGTGCAAATAACCGTGGCCTGAACATGAGATATTTGAGTTGGAGTTACAATGACAACTGGCTTCGGAGTTGCTGACGTATTGTAACGTGCGTTTCTTATGTAAGCTCTTAAAACTGAAGTGTAAGATGTGCTAGATTGTGAGTAAACAAGTTTTGAGATTTCTTCTTGTGGGTTTGTGTTGCTTTCTAGGCATTGAAGGAAAGATTCATAAACTGAATCATCACCAGCAGCCGTGGCAGAGAAAGAAGAAGAAGTTATATTGAAGATAAGAATTAAAAGGAAGGCTAAAAGGGTTGGTTTTGCCATTTGATTTTTAGTGTAAGAGAGAATGATTGCCTTTGTGTGGATTTTAGTTAAGCGAAGAGAGAGTGTTTATAGAGAAAATAAATGCCGTTTATTTAATGGTTGAAAATGATTACCGTGTTTTTAGGAGAAAATTCAAATATGGAAGCTTTTCTTTGGCGATCAAGAAGCGGAAATTGGGATATTACGTTTGCCAAGTGAGCATTGATCTAGGAATCATAATTCTCACGCGATCGCTATATTTATTTTCTGAAAATTAATTTTTAAAAATTATTTTTTTAAAATTATTTTTTTATGTTTATTTATTATTAAAAAATTGATCAAATAAAAAATATTTTTCGATCAAAGAAAAAATTTGGTTTAGTTTCTATAAAACTGTTTTCCTGAAAAATTTGGGTGGAAAACACTTTTTAAAAGTTGTGAAAAATTTAAAATGCCATATTATTTGCTGATTATATCAAATTTAATCCTTAAACTTTTGATTTCTATATATATTTTATTTTGAATATTTATTTTTTAATTTCACCTCTTAAAATTTAATTTTTATATTAACTTTGATCCTCATTTTTATAATTGTTATTTGCTTTTTTCTTATCATTTTTTTTATTGAAATTTTTTATCTATCAAATTTGGTCCTCATTCTTTTGATTGTTATTTATTTTATTTGAAATAATTTATGAAATGTTAATTATTATTATTTTAATTTCTTCATCTTTCATTTTGTTTTATTTTTTAGATTTGATCTCTATTATTTTAATTATTATTTATTTTATTTGAGATAATTTATGAAATTATAATTTTTTTCAATTTCATTATCATTCAACTTTTTAGTTTGTAAGATTTGTTCCTTATTATTTTAATAAACTTAAAAAAAAATAAAACATTAACAAGTTATTTTCTAATTCATTTTTCATGACATAACCAAATACTAGAAAGTGTTTTACAACTTATTTTTTCATTACACTACCAAACATTGAAAAATAATTCACTTTTTCTGGAATTCACTTTCTAAAAGGAAACTACTTTCCAGCAAATAAACAAATATCTGAATTGCTGGTTGATTAGGTCACCTCTCGAAGGAATGAGCTAGCCTAAATCTATTTTAAAATTATTTAAAAAAAAAATCAACATCAAATAAAATTATTTTATATAAAAAAAATTAGATTGCCTAATCCATTAATAGGGCAACAAGTTGATACCTAACCTTGAGATTTTTTAATTTCATGGAGAAATTAAATGTTAGTGTGAAATCATTGATACCAATGTTTTATAAATTGTTCTTTTTGTACATGTTTTTGACTTGGCTACGATGTCATTGAATTCTTTGAATGGAAAAAAAGAAAAAAAGAAAAAAAAGAAGGTTTTCTTGACTTTCCAGAAAGAAGGTCTGAACAATTAGCGGCACAACCTCAGGACATGGATTCCACAGTAAAATCGGATGATTCGATAGTTAATCCGCAGGTGATTTGGTAGTTAATTAACAAGTCTAATCGATTGTTAACAAATCCGATTTGGCAATAGACATAAATCCTACCTTGCAGTCGGTAATTTCGAAGTATCATTCATCTTTAAAAAAATATATATAAAGATTTATTTGGCAAATATAAAAAAATTTATCCCTTATCATTAAAATATAGATTGGAAATCACTATCTATTTTAATTTGTAGTTTTGAACTTTCTCAATTAATTTTTGATTATTTTATGAGTGTTTAATTTTTTTTAATTATTATATTTTTTTATATTTTATTTCTTAAAAGAGAAAAAAAAATATATGAATTAAAAAATAATCTAAAAATAGGTTATCACAGTGGATTCGATTTAAGAGAAACTATTTAGTATGTCTATGATAGAATTCTTATTTTTTATATTAAATTCTATGTTTTTATAAAAAAAAAAAAAATACAATTTTCCATATACATACTTGAAATGATTATATTTTAAATTAATATGCTAATGCGTGTTTTCTGAGCAATTTTGTGAGATCATGGAGCCGTATTCTAGAGCATTGAATACTTCGATTGAATTTTTTAGAAGAAATTAAAACAATCCAATGGAGTGTTTTTTTAAAAAAAATATTGAGGAGGATAAAATTTTTAATTTGAAAGACAAGTCTGGAAAACAATGGAGGGGAAAAATCTTATACTTGAAATTAGAGAAGATAAATGATATGTACGAGTAGTTTGGTGTAAGGGTTGAGTTTTGTTTACCATGAAGACAGTTGACTTTGAAAAAATGTAGAAAAATAATAATAAAAAAAAGCTACAAATCCAATTATTATTTTTAAATGTAATAAAAATATTCAGTCATAGAAAATTATCATATTATTTTTAAATCTGGTCCAACAGGTTTAATTTTTATAATCTATTTACATGATTTTTTGACTAATCCAAATCTAAAATTCTATTAGATAAAAAATGTTACGACCTGATGAAGTTGATATAACCAATTAAAAAATAACTTAAATCACTAATAAAAAAGTTTTGAATATAATATTAAGAAAAGAAAAAAAATACAACTCTTTATTTAATTCAAAATTAAAGTAAAATCGTATAAATATTACTCTACAATAATCCACTTAACATAACCTATTAAAAAACAACACCAAATACAGATTAAAAGAGAAGAAGTTTGAACAGCTTCAGTATAGGAGGCTGATTAGCGCAGGCAGGATTTCCAGTGGTAGCCTGAAAGTATGAGATAATTGGCCGTTCGTTAGTGATTAATATTTTGATTCATCAATTTCTCTTACCAAATATTAGGATGTGAAAATCCAATTGTCAATCAAACAAAGATTATCTATTTATTTATTTAGTTTTTTTTTTTTTTTTAAGAAAAGGAAGAACATTTAAAACCTAAGAAAGCAGCGGCGCCCCCAGAAATATTCCATTCAATTGGAGCACATAGAAAATTGGTTAAATTTTTTACCAAAATAATCGTTCCTTAATAATTGCATGAATGTTGTCTGTAGCATGACCGAGTCAAATGACTAGAGTCACAGGAGGTAAGCCTCACGGTTCTAGGAGTTTTTGATAAATAAAGCCAGAGAAAAAAAAAATACATTCAACGAATATTACATCCATATTATATTTAAAAAATATGAGTTTTTTTTTAATATATATATATGTATATATGTATATATATGTATGTATGTATGTATGTATGTATTAAGAATATTATATAGAGCTATACACCAAGAAATACATGGGGTATTTTTGTTGACTTTTCATATAGATGTAGGGTTGTTGGCTATCAAGCACATGACTCTAGAATGGTCAATCTCCCCGTCGTTGTCTACTCCTCTTTACTTTGTCAACCTTTCATTATAATACATGCACCCGGCAAGAAGACGTAGAAAATATATGTAAAAACGACTAAATTATAAAATAGTCAAAGTAATTGTCTAAGAAAAAACTATTAGAACTTGTTTGGTTTGTGAGAAAATTGTGTTTGGTGTTCTTAATTTGTATAGAAAAAAATGAAAAAAAAAATCTATTTCTTTTAGAATCCCAGAAATTGAAATGTACTAGTACTAATATCTTATTACTAGTACCTAAGAATAAATCTCCCAATTCATTAACAATTTAAATTAAATATATAAACATTTTTTTTTATTTTACTAAATTTAAAATACCGTAAATTCATATATTCAATCCGATTAAAAACAAGGATTCTTTATAAGGAACAACTTCTCACATATCTAATAATTTCTCCTCTAAAAAAGCCTTGATTGGATGCATTTCCAGCATCTCTTTGTAAATTCAAAGGCATAATAGAAAACATCTTTGAATAAATCATTTTTACTCATGGTTGACTCAACTGAGTCCACTCAATTAAATACTCAGATTATATATATAAATTTAGGATTGGTTTAAGTTTATTTTAAATAATATTAAGATAAAGAATATTGAAGTTATATCTTGAATTAACTTGATAGATTAGACCAAGTTTTATAACTATAATATTATTTTCAAAAGAAAGATATGTCTTGTTTGTATTCTTTGGAATTACACAATCATATGAATTCTCGTCCAATGTATATTCCTAAGTTCTTAATTCCCTTTCAGATTTTTATTTCAATATATTGAAATGATTGGAGGATTAGAAAATTAATTTACTAATGATTTTTTTATCAAATCTCTCTTTCCCTTTAGAATATGAATGACCTATATAATTCACCAAATTATGCCTCCAAAATCTCACTTCATTTATTTTCTGCCATTTTAAATGGAGAAAGAAATATTCAGTATACCTAGCTAAAATTATACTTTTGATTCATAAATGGTTTTGATGATGTGTCCTATATTTTTTGAAAAGCGAAACACAATTCCTCACATATCTAATAGAAAATCAATTTTTTAATAAATTATTTTTATTGGTGGTTAAGTAAGTGGACTCAATTAAATATTCAGATTATATAAATTTAGAATTGATTTAATTTAATTTTAAATAATACTGTAATAAAAAATATTTATATTATATCTTGAATTGACTGATAGTCTAGGCCGCGTTTTATAGCTACGCCATTACTCTCAAAAGAAAGAGAAATAAATACCGACCCTAGGTTGATGGTAAGCAATTGACCTTATAATTTTCCTGTCGTTTTAACCTCTTCTAGGTGATGTAGACATACTTTTAAAACGCGTGCCTGCATTTTCTTTTCAATTATATATACTTGAATATTCATCAATTTTCAAAAGACCGAACCCACGAGCAATTAATTAACTTGGAATAAATGGCACCTCACATGGTCTGTCCACCCCTTTGTTATTTGATATATATATTTATGCATAGAAATATCACAATTTATTTCTACGTATGTTAGAGGCCTGTCGTTTGTCAGCTTGACATAGAGCTTACAAATCTACCCGAAAGCACATGGAGCAGTTATTGACCACAACTTCGTCTTATTCAACTTCCATATATATGAATATTCACATGAAATGGTTAATCCATGCTGGAATTCCTGTAAATGACCAGACTGTTTAGCATGTTGCTACATATATACAAGTGAGCACCCACCTATACTTTTTCATAAATTAATTCTATTTAATTCAAAAATAAAATTTAAATTTAACAAAGAATAACAAATAAAAAACAATGATAAAACCAAGGTGAAGATAAAAAACAAGGCACATGTTGAGGCATTGATATGTGAGGCCTATATTATTAAGGAGATCTCAACATTTATCTCGTACTATTTCGAGTTTTATTTGAGAATAAGAATCAATCGCGTTCCAAGGCATATCGCAATGAACTGAAACTTTTTATTCAGTAAGTATACTACTTAAACTATAACAATCCGACTGTACGACTCAATCAATGTTAAAAGATCACAACATATCCTCTTTATTTGAGGGTGAAATTTATTTTTTTTTTCAAAAATTCAGCAGAGTTTCTTTTGCATTTAGGACATCTCAAGTTATCGAATACTATCAATTTACTCAATCAACCCATCATC
This sequence comes from Populus alba, assembly GCF_005239225.2. Classification (NCBI taxonomy): domain Eukaryota; kingdom Viridiplantae; phylum Streptophyta; class Magnoliopsida; order Malpighiales; family Salicaceae; genus Populus; species Populus alba. Next base: position 53,756,819 of record NC_133284.1, on the reverse strand, counting down.
ACAAGGTCCCATAATTCCGGACCTTATATCAAATCTCATAATTCCACACAATATATATATACGAGTAAGATCAATATAAACATAGTCCAAACATCATATCATAAAATTTAAGAGAAAAGGAATACTAACATGCAAAGAAAGTATTTACAACATAATAAGTGTTCCTAAATATTTCAAAAGGGTTAGTTACAAGATAACTAAAATACTAAATGCTAAATTGAACTTTTATAAATACATCAAGGTTTACATAAAAGTACTACATAAACACGTTAATTCACTACCAGAAAATCAATAAATACCAACGGAAATACCGAGGGAATATTTCTGTCGGTAAATTTCCGAGGGATTTTACCGACGGAAATATTTCCGAGGGATTTTACCGACTAAAAGATTCCCTCGGTATATACCGAGGGAATTACCGTGGAAAAAAAAAAATAAAGCAAAGCAAAAAAAAAAAGATGACGTGTCATTTTTTACCAACGGAATTACCGACGGAATTTTTCCGTCGGTATTTTACAGAGAGCTCCAGAACTGTTCATCTTTCAATTGCACTGTTAATTGTTTTACTTTACGGACAAAATCACCGACGGATTGAAAATTCATCGGCGTGTTTTGGCGGTTTTCTGAAAAAATTCAATTGATTTAAAATTTTCATTTAAATATTACAGACAGAATCACCGACGGATTGAAAAATCATCGGTAATTTTTGGCGGTTTCTGAAAACTTTTTACGAAATTGAAAATTTAAATTAAATATTACCGACGGAATAATTAAAAAATATTAATATTCAATTATCCGTCGGTAAATCCGTCGGTAACGCGCCCCAATAAAAAACCTGAATCCGTTTATTTCACAAGAGACAGACTCATTTCTTCTTCTTCTTCTTCTTCTTCTACTACTACTTCTATTTCTTCTTCTTCTTCTTCTTCTTCTTCTTCTTCTTCTTCTTCTTCTTCACTATATATAAAAAACATCAATATCTATTTCTTTCTCTTCTTTTCTCTCCTCATCTCCTTCTCTTTTCCTCCATGCTCGGGTATGTCTTCTTCTTCCTTCTTCTTTTATCCTCTTAGTTTTTTTTTAATTAATATGCTTCACGAATTGTTTTTTCCTTAGCTTCACTTGCAAGTATATTAAGGTAAGATCTTTCTTTTTTCTTATTTTTTCATGATTTTTCACTATATTTGTTTTTTATTTAATTTTAATTGATTTTGTTCTTAATAATTGTATAAATGTTGTTGTGAGTTTTTTTTTTTTTTTTCATATGAGATCAATTTTTAGTTGATTTATTTATAGGATTTTTAAATTTTTAGCAATTGCGACTTCATTTTTTTCATATGAATTTTTTAGTTGAATTAATTTTTTTGTTTTATTTATTTGTTACAAATTTGTTTGAGTTGATTTTCTTATTCTTTTTTCCAAGCATTTTGAGTATATATTATACAATGTTGATTTATGTTAATTTAATTATTTTATAATTTTTATAAAATAATTTTTTTTTAAAATGTTTTTAAATAATTACCGACGGATTTACCGACATAAATTTCCGTCGGTAAATCCATCGGTAATAAAAAAAAATTTACCGACGCGCCTATTCCGCCAGTAAATCCGTCGGTAATATTATTACCGATGGAATTACCGACGGAAAAAAATTACCGACAAACGATTCACCGACGAAAATTCTCCGTCGGTGATTTAGTCGGTAAATTAATTACCGATGGAATATGTGTCTTACGCCGACGGAAAAATTCCGTCGGTAAAACTGTTAAATCTTGTAGTGATTCCCTTTTGTTTAAATTAAATATTTACATAAGCTTCACAAAGTAGAGTCCTAAACTAATTATCTTCCTGGATGTTTGATGGACCTGTTACATAAATAAATATACCATTAAGTTGATAAAGAATATATGTATGCTTATGTAATAAATACAAATGAAGTATTAACTTTCTATCAAACCAGAAGAATTCTAACAGAGAACTTATATTTTGCTTGTAAATCTTTTAAACCCAATTAACACTCATTTGTATATTCTTAATTGAATAATCTTATTTACTTGCCTGAACTGGGTGACCTTGCAAGGTCTAATCTTGTAATCCATTTCTCGATGATCCTATCACGGATGCCATTAACTGAAGCTAATCTTGTGATTCATCTCGTGGCAAATCCTATCATGGATGCCATTAGCCGAATCTAATCTTGTAATTCATATCCTGGCAATCCTAGCACGGATGCCATTAGCCGAAGCTAATCTTATAAATCATCTCCCGACAATCCTACCATAGATGCCATTGACCGAAGCTAATTTTGTACTTACGCTAGATTTTATTTACATTGAACACGACATTTATTATAATTGCATTCACCAGATGAATTTTAAATTATATAAGTGCAAATATGAGGAAAATCACGCACCTGCTTTGCCTGTCTCGCGATCTCCCCTAACAGAAGATCCAATCCTAGTTGCTTCTCCTGAATCACAAGGAAGTTTTTTTTGTTATGATTCCTTGAAGCCGATACTATAGAGAATTCATATTTATCCATTACTCATATGTTACTTTTTATGCATGTTCATTTCTTCATAATAACATACATACATATCTCATGTATATTTTCAGAGTTAATATCTCAATGTGTAAGCATTCGTATGACTCAATTCTTTTATATTCTTATTTATAGTATTCACGTGAAAGTCTACTGTTACTGTCCAATTTTCAACTGTTATTATCTAATTTTGAACTGTTACTATCTAATTTCCAACTATTATTGTCTGACTTTGAACCGTTACTGTCTGACTTTGAACTGATACTATCTGAACACTCATCAGATTTTTAACTATATCTATAGTTTTAAAACTCTATTTTAAGTGAGATTGATCTCGTTAGAAAGCTAAGACACGAGGCTACCAGTTCTCTAAAGGCAGGAGAACCCAGTTCTGCCTCCAAGATAGTCAAAATTGATCATTAACTAATTAGTCCTACTGCCCTATTTAATCAGTCACGACTCAGTTTCGGTTGGTAACCTATAACTGGAGTTCTACATTTTCAAATTAAGCAAGACCAGTTTCCTTGGTTAGCTAACATTCAAATCTACAATTTTTATGAGGAATCCAATCCTCATTCCCTCATCCTCCTATCCAAAATCTCACCGAAAGTCAGGAGACAAGTCTATCCAGAGTTGTCTCCCCCTCCCCTTCACACAATACTTTCATAAACTACATACCACACACATAAATTAACTTAATCTCAACAATAAGTACTTTTCCCCTAATTTATGTCTAAGAACCCTAACCTATGAATCAATTCAAGGCATCAATTCTATATCGAATTTAAAAATTAATTTTTTTTAAGATCATGTTTAGAATACCTTACCCGGTACAAATTAAGATCTTAATCTTTAACCAGTTAAAGATTTTCAACTCCCTCATTTCTTTTCTTCTTGTTCAATTTCTTGGTAATCATTTGCTCTCAAGTGTTTATCCCATCTATAAGCTCTAAATCTTGGATGAGTTCTTGAAATGTTAGTGTTTCTTTCTTGATTTCTCAAGAATGGGTATAAAACTCCCTATCTTCTCTCCTTATGGTTCCTATAAATTTTGTTTTGGTGAGGAGAGAGTATTTATACTCTATATTTTCTCTTATTTGCATTTAGGCCCCCCTTTTCCTTTAAGTGTATTTTTCCTCTTTAATTAAATCCAACCCTCAACAGTACCAGGTTTATTATAATATCTTGAATTATTTCACCTGAAAATTCATATTCAAAATTTTTTGAAGTCCTGTTTTTTATTTAACTATATGCATGAATTTCTTCACTTTTGTTTATTTATTTTTCTTGGGGTTTACATAAAATTTGTTATTAATTGACTATTTCTGTTATGTAATATCACAAATTATACCTCGAAGCCAACATCATCAATATTTACTGTTTAATAACTTACAGCTAACCAAATATCAAATCTTTCGATTACAATATGAACAATTTACGACATGGTTAAAAACACATGTAAGTGTTATCACAAACTCATTATCTATTGGGATTCTTAATTTTGTTATAGAATTCTTGTTCACTATCATAATATTTTTGTTGATATTGACATTAAGGAGTTGAATGTTGTTTTGAGCTCTAGGGGACAATCATAAGTCGATGAAGATGATGATAGCAATGTTATCACCGTAGAAGATTGCGATGAAGCTGACGACGAGTAAATTGAAGAAGAAAAAGAAGACAATTCTGACTAACTATCAGAACACAAAAGTGTAATGCAACAAATTGTAATGTAATAGTTATTGACGGAATTCTCAACAAAGAAGTATTTATTTTATAATTGTTATATGAACTGATGTTGTTCTGTTGTGCGTGCAACTTTTAATTTAAGTATTTGTAGGATGGATAGATAGATAAGGAATACAAATATAATTTGTCATTCACTATGTAAAACACCGATGGAAACACCAACGGTTTGTGTTTTTCGGTGTGTTCCAGAGGCAAAGGGAACTGTTCCCCTCCCCTTGACACTGTTCACAGTCAACAACACAGAGGAAAATATAGTCCAAACCACCAGTGGAAACATCGACGGATCATGTTTGTTAGTATATTCCAGAGGTGAAGGAAACCATTCCCCTTCTCATGTCAATGATGACAATTAAAGTGCATTAAGTGATTGTTAGGTTCTAGAGGGAATTACTGACGGACTGCAAATTCCAATGCCTTGTTAATTGATGCATATCTCACTGTGTACTATTTGTTTTTTACTAATAGTATTGACACGACCAAAAGCTTGATGTCTCTTCCCAAGTGCAGGAGTGTCGAAGTAATAAATAACCCGGCAAGACCGGGGTCGAACCACAGAGAGGTTAATTGTATAAATTATAAATAACAAGACAACAACAACAACAACAACAACAACAATAATAATACTCAGTACGTGGCGTTGTTATACCTGAGAATGATCTAAAGATCGGGTCACAGGTTTCCAGCCTATATACTGACTTTATGAAAAGATCAAAGATATATATTATATAATATAAACAGAATGTAAATAATAATAATAATAATAACAATGATAATAATAATAATAACAGAAGATGAAGAAATTAATGAGAACTTTGAGATAAAAGATTAACGTAAGGATTAAACAATGATAAAAACAAATGTCAAGGTTAGAGGATCCACTAATGGTACTTCAAACAAGTATAATATAAACTCTTATTACTCAATTGGAAACCACACATAAAGGAGGTTCCAATCAGATGATTAAATTGTTAACATGATTACATTAGTTATCTTATTCAAATAAAGCTAATACTTGTAAATGTTGGCAGACATTCATGATTATAACTTATGTTAACAACAAATCAAGTCCCTTTCATAGCTCAGGTGTCGGTTATACCATACAGTATGGGCTATGAAAGTACCAAGTATTTGTTGTACCAAGTGTTACACAACATAAATCTAGATTAACCATTTAACAAGCAAAGTATTAAAGTGAACAAGATAACAAATATAAAACATGTTAGTATCCAACGTTAAGGTCCATGTTAAGTTTATATTATACTTGTTCTTACACCATTAGTGTACCCTTTTCACCTTGACATAATTAACTTAGCTAGACATAATAAAAGAAAGAAACATAAATGAGCAAGACAAGAACATAAATGAGAAAGAAGTTAACTAGACAAAGGAAAGGAAATGAAGTGCATAAACTTGATATTAATGAAAGCAAGACATAAGCAATACAAAGAGAGAAAGCAAGAGCATGATCTTGATCTGAACACCAAGATGCCTCAATACATGGTAAGTGCCTCCTTTTATAGGCCAAAATTTGGAACTATTGATTTGTTGACTAATTGATGAGTGGGTGGCCATATCTTGACTTGATAACAATCCTTATCTTCTTGTCTGAACAAGACGTCATTGCTAACATCATAATTTGCCCAGAATCCTCAGGAATGTTCTAGAAAATTGTCTCAGCTTTCCAACAAAAAAAAGATGAGGTCATTTGGACTTCTAGAACTCAAGATATGGGCTGAACACTAAATAGTGTCTGGGCTGCAGGACAGCTTCGGACTTCTTCGTTGTTCCTATATTTTGGACTTGAAAACGGCCTTCTTAGATCTTGGTGTCCAAATGAAAGTTGTAGGCCTATGTTTTACCTTTCCATCCATATAAAATGGACCTAAATCCGAGATCTAGAGCTCCAGATATGATCCAATTACCGAGCACTGTTCCGGTTTGGACTGCACCGACATCTCTTTTCTAAGTTTGGCCATCTCTTTGTCCTTTAACTTTCAATGCTTAAACTCATCAATCAATCCTTTTATTTATGTGATAGTCCTGCATTTAAAATGAGCATTTACCATAAATTAAGGTATCTTATAATATCAAACTTGTTATTATAAAACATGATTTAGTTAAGGAGTTATTGATACTTCAAGTGCAAAATGATGATATAAAACATTGATAAACATGCACTTTTAAGTACTAATCACACCCCCCAACCAGCTTATTACTAGTCCCTAGTAATCTAAAGCGTTAAAATAGAAAAACAATTTGTAAGTTCCACAAAGCAAGGCATTCATCATTCAACTTCCATTAATCTATCCAGATAAACAAACTCTCATTAAATTTATATTCCTGCTTCATACTTCGTAAACAAGATATTAATAAACCTTCTTTTTGTGTGCTCAATGAAAACATAGATGATGGGGCTTTTGTTGGAAGAAAACAATATTATGTTCAAATGTTTAAGGTGAACTTCCTTGGGTTGGGATTTTTTTCTTTTTTTTTTTTTTTTTTTTTTCTTTTTTTTCTTTTTATTTTCTTTTTATTTATATACACATACAACTTAAAACACAATGTATCTTTAACCCATGTAACGAGTTTTAGGCTAATGACTCCCAGACCAGTTGGTCTTATGGCATTAGGTGTTGAGACACCCCTACGAGCTTAACAACTCGGGTTGCAGATACTGATACGTAGATAGTGCAATGTTTGATTCCCTTAAGCTTTTCTCCTTAACCCATGTAACAAGCTTTGGGCCAATAGCTCCCAAGTCAGTTGACTTTAGGGTATTAGGTGTTAAAACACCCCTTCAGGCTTAATTGCTTAGGTTAGGGAGGCTACGAAACCAAACTTATCCACGTTTTATTATCATCAATACTATCTTTTTTTTTTTTCTTTGCAAATTATATACTATCCTTTTCCCTTAGTTGTTACCTTCAACAAAAGAACATAATTAATGTAATAATCCAATGTGCAACCCACAATCATATGTTAAAGTGTGTGTGTGAAAATGAAGGTTTAATAATACTTGTTAAATGAGTATAGGAGCAGAATCAAGTGATAACAATGTGAGAGTTTGTAAACCTGAATATTTCAAGAAGTATTATGATAGACCTTGGTAATGAAACTTACTAAGATGCGTCTCTAGAGTCAATAAAATTGATTCCATACTCTGCCATCCTAATAACAATTTTGTCAAATGGTTTTAATAATAGCAAAAACATTTAATAATAGCAAAAACAGTTAGCAAGTTAGTATTTTTTTTTTATATTTTTTTTAAAACTACTACCCTCTCCCCCCAACCAAAACGAGACATTGTCCTCAATGTTCGAAGGTAGAAAGATAGAGTATAGAAGACATCACCTGAAACAGCGAACAATGACAAACCTGAAACACACTTAAACAAACATAAGAAGTAACAAAACAAAATAATATGCTATTAATAAAACCAAAAGACACAAGGTTTCACAGATGAAGGCTCAAATCTAATCTAAGCTTTTTACGGCTTTCCTTAGTTGACCAATCTAGGCGACTCATGCAGGGATCAATGATAGGGATGAAAGATTGTAGTTGGTCAATCAATTGTTCAGCAGTAGCAGCAGAGATTATGATTTGTCGTGCCGAAGATGTTAGAAATTCCTGTTCCACAGCTTGATCAAGGAAAGACAGCAACTTATCATAAAAACCATTAACGTTTAACAAACCTATAGGTTTATGGTGAATGTGCAGTTGGGCCCAAGATGAAATATGAAAGATCTCTTCCAATGTGCCCAGACCACCTGGTAAGGCAATGAAGGCATCAACATAGTTAAACATGGTATTCAGTCGATCAGACATTGTTGGGACCTGTAGTTCTTCTCCAATTGTTTTTCCAATGATGTCCCCATTTGCTAAAGCTTTGGGGACAACCCCCAAAACTTGACTGCCTCCCAAAAATGCAGCCATTGACACACCTCCCATTAACCCAAGGCTACCTCCCCCATACACTAAATGAATCTTTCTCTCAGCTAGTACCCGACCAAGATGATTTGCTGATTCTAAAAACTCTTTTTCTTTCCCAGGACTGGATCCACCGAAAACACAAATATTTTTTATGTGATGACTTGAGGAACCTGCCATTTCTACACACTTCTATATTTGATGAATGTATGGGATGAGTAGAAATGAAGGGAAGGAAGAGAAGAATTTATAGATGAAAATTGAAAATGCAATCATACCACCTATATGTAGGCCAGCTGTAGTCTCACAAACTCTCTCTCTCTCTCTTTATTAATTATGTATTTTGAAAAAGCATGTGTATGTACAGGTAGTTGTGATTGTGGCTCACATCTTCCCTTGGTTTTACGTCCAAGAACGGCTTAAACGCCCTCTATGGGTCGGGGATAGGCTTCCCATCCAGTTTTCTTAAAAACTGGCAAACAGGGTCTTTTTTAGTCAGATTCCCAAGACTAAGTCGATCATGTTCTTTATGGAATTGTGGCCATAAATCATGAATTACACGATGCACATCTCCACTAGGATGCGTCTCAAGGGTCAATAAAAGATTATCTAAAGACCCCTTACTCAGGCCATCCTTAATGAATTGTATTTTATCTTCACGGTTTACAGATACCATTCCTAAAGAACGACATGTCATATTACAAGTCCATCTGGCACATCGATGACAGACTTTCAGTCGTTTTGCACGACGTTTCTTTGCAAAAGTGCTTTTACCTGTTCCAGGCATGTGTGAAATGAAAGAATTGGAGGACTCACCTGATAATTGGACCTTTGCTTCAATTAGCCAGCGAATATCTTCAAGAATTCCATGATTCATTAACAACCTCAATCTTGCACACCTAGCACGGTAAATTTTTGTAATCGCATTCTGAGGCAGAGCGGGAAAATACCTTTTCAACTTTTCAAGAGTGGTGTCCATTTTAAAATTAGAATTGGGGAAAATATTCAAAGAAGGGAGAAAGAGCAGAGAATTGTACAAATATATACAAATATCAGTTATTTGGGAAACTGAAAGAACCGACTTAAGAGTCACGGAGTACCGTTATCCGCCATTTGACCGGGGTGAGAGACTAGCAAAACAAAAGTCACACTAAAAAGCAACAAAAAAAAAATGTGAGAAAAACAAAATAATCAACCTTTATTAATAAGATTATTCAAACCAATGGATTCATTTTCACTAGGAAACTCATCAAAGTAAGCTTTTAAACGATGTTCATTTACCTTCAAAACATTGTCATTCTTTGGATTCTCAATATCAAGGGCCCCATAAGGATACACATGTTTCAAAATAAATGGACCGCTCCATCTTGATCTTAGTTTTTCAGGAAATAAATGGAGTTGAGAATTATAAAGCAAAACTTTTTGACCAGTATCAACTTTTTGACAATTTTCACAAGTTTTGCAGAATGCATGTGTGTCCTTGAACATGGTGGGCCAATAAAATCCATTTTGTAAGATTTTTGCAGTCGTCTCTCTTGATGAGAATTGACTCCCACATGCTTCAGAATGACAAAGTTTAATGACATTACTTACCTCATTGTCGGGAATGCATTTTTGAAATATTTGATCAGGACAATTTTTGAATAAGTAAGGGTCATCTAAGTAAAAGTTCTTCACTTCGTTCAAAAACTTTCCTTTGTCTTCGGTACTCCAGTGAGCTGGCAAATCTCCTGTTGCAAGAAAATTGATATTTTTAGCAAACCAAGGCATTGAACTGAGAGAAAGTAAGGATTCTTCAGGAAAGTAATCATCGATTGGTGTGATGTCAGATATCAAATCTGTTGTCACTCTTGATAAAAGATCGGCATCAATATTTTCGGTGCCTTTTTCATCCGTGATTTCTTCCTGAGAATAAATCATTTGCAAATCTTCATATTCATCCAACTCAATTTTACTCAAAGTAGATTCAAGTTGATCATGAACTAATTCTTCAATATGATCTACTTCTTGTAAATCATTATCATCTCCAGGCTGCTTGCAAACGTTGAAAATATTCATCTCTAATGTCATGTTTCCAAAAGATAACTTCATGAGTCCATTCCTACAATTAATCAATGCATTAGAAGTTGCAAGAAACGGACATCCTAAAATAATAGGAAATGAATTACATGCTTCAACAGGTTGCGTGTCCAAGACAATAAAATCCACAGGATAAATGAATTTATCGACTTGTACTAACACATCTTCAATTATTCCTCTAGGCACTTTTACAGATCTATCGGCGAGTAAAAGAGTTACAGAAGTTGGTTTTAACTCACCTAGATTGAGACTTTGAAAAACTGAATATGGAAGTAAATTCACACTAGCTCCAAGATCAAGTAAGGCTCTTTCAATTTTATGTTCTCCAATAAAGCAAGAAATTGTAGGACAACCAGGGTCTTTATATTTCAAAGCATTATTGTTCTGAAGAATGGCACTTACTTGTTCGGCTAAAAAGGCTTTCTTTTTCACATTCAGTTTTCTCTTCACAGTGCACAGATCTTTCAAAAATTTAGCATAGGAAGGAACCTGTTTAATAGCATCCAACAAAGGTATATTGATCCTTACCTGTTTGAAAATTTCAAAGATTTCAGAGTTGTGATTGACTTTCCTTTGTTTGGTCATGGCATGAGGAAATGGAAGTGCTGGCGGGGAATCAACCTTTTCTTTGCAATGTTCAGGTTCAACCCCTTCCTTACCCTCAGAGATAGACTCATCATCTTTCTCACAAGGTTCAAGAATGGGTTTTTCAATAACCTTACCACTACGAAGAGTGATGACTGATTTGACTTGATCCATGTGTTGGCTTCCAGAACCACTTGCATTTGCATTGTATTGCCCCTTTGGATTTTGCTGTGGTTGAGAAGGAAACTTACCTTTCTCTTGGAAACTGAGAGCAGTTGTTAATTTTGCAAGAGCATCTTTAAAATCGGTCATGCTTTGAGCAAGTTGAGTATTGATTGTCTCCTGCTTTTCAATGAATGCATGCAATGTTTCCTCAAAATTTCTTCTAGGAGGTGGAGCATAAGGAGGTGCATATCCATGAGAATTTTGAAAATTATGGTGTGCTTGAAACGGTGGCTGTGAAGTTTGTGTATTATTGTTGTCACTCTTCCAACTGAAATTTGGGTGATTTCTCCAACCAGGATTGTATGTTTGCGAGTATGGGTTATGGTTGGGCCTTTGGAAACTGTTTAAAGCATGGGCTTGTTCATGGAGGCATTCCTTAAAAGAAGGCAAAGTTGGACAATCATTTGTTGAATGTTCATTGGTTTCACAGATTTGACACACAATATCTTGAACAGATTTTAATTGACCACTTTTTTTCAATTCAAGTGCTTCGACTTTTCTAGCTAAAGATGCAAACTTGGCTTGGAGGTCATGATCTTCCCTAAGGTTGTGCATACCTCCACTAGATGTATGAGGTTGAGTTTTACTTGGTGCCTCATAAGTACCTGTGGTGTCCCAATTTTGAGCATTTTCGGCTAGCAAGTCTAGGTACTCCATTGCTTCATTAGGGTCTTTATCTTCGAAAGTTCCATTGCACATCAATTCAACCATTTGCCTATCTCTAGGTGTTAAACCTTCATAAAAATGTGAAACCAATCTCCATGTTTCAAAACCATGATGTGGGCAAGTATTAAGCAAATCTCGATACCTATCCCAACATTGGTAAAATGTTTCTCCTGGTTTTTGAGTGAAAGTGATGATTTGTCTTTTGAAAGAGTTTGTTCTGTGAGATGAAAAAAACTTCTTTAAAAATTGTTGTTGCATTTCATCCCAAGCACGAATAGATCCTGGTCTCAAATTTTGTAGCCATGTTTTAGCTTTATCTTTTAATGAAAAAGGAAAAAGCTTTAATCGAATGGTGTTCATGCTACAATTTGAGTCATTATAGGTATTGCAGACCTCCTCAAATTCCCTTAAATGCAAGTATGGATTTTCTAAGTCTAAGCCATGAAAAGATGGTAAAAGTTGAATAATGTCTGGCTTAAAATTAAAATGAGATGCATCAGGAGGGAAAACTATGCATGAGGGTGCACTTGTTCTTGTGGGATTCATATGGTCTCTAAGTGTTCTCATACGGTTATTCTCATTATTCTCATTATGAAGTGATTGATTATCTTCTTAGGCCATATTTTCTGAAAATGATGAGGATACCCTACAAAGTCTACCACTTAATGTACGTGACCAAACTCTCATGCACGTGTAAGAAGAGAATAAAAGCAAGAAAAGAAAATAGAAGAAAAAGAAACAAAACAAAACAAAGGAAACAAAAATAGATAAAATGAAAAGTGAAAAGAGAAAATAAATTAAATATTATAATTTATACAAGAATTTACCTCCCCGGCAACGGCGCCAAAAACTTGACACGACCAAAAGCTTGATGTCTCTTCCCAAGTGCAGGAGTGTCGAAGTAATAAATAACCCGGCAAGACCGGGGTCGAACCACAGAGAGGTTAATTGTATAAATTATAAATAACAAGACAACAACAACAACAACAACAACAACAACAACAACAACAATAATAATACTCAGTACGTGGCGTTTGTTATACCTGAGAATGATCTAAAGATCGGGTCACAGGTTTCCAGCCTATATACTGACTTTATGAAAAGATCAAAGATATATATTATATAATATAAACAGAATGTAAATAATAATAATAATAACAATGATAATAATAATAATAACAGAAGATGAAGAAATTAATGAGAACTTTGAGATAAAAGATTAACGTAAGGATTAAACAATGATAAAAACAAATGTCAAGGTTAGAGGATCCACTAATGGTACTTCAAACAAGTATAATATAAACTCTTATTACTCAATTGGAAACCACACATAAAGGAGGTTCCAATCAGATGATTAAATTGTTAACATGATTACATTAGTTATCTTATTCAAATAAAGCTAATACTTGTAAATGTTGGCAGACATTCATGATTATAACTTATGTTAACAACAAATCAAGTCCCTTTCATAGCTCAGGTGTTGGTTATACCATACAGTATGGGCTATGAAAGTACCAAGTATTTGTTGTACCAAGTGTTACACAACATAAATCTAGATTAACCATTTAACAAGCAAAGTATTAAAGTGAACAAGATAACAAATATAAAACATGTTAGTATCCAACGTTAAGGTCCATGTTAAGTTTATATTATACTTGTTCTTACACCATTAGTGTACCCTTTTCACCTTGACATAATTAACTTAGCTAGACATAATAAAAGAAAGAAACATAAATGAGCAAGACAAGAACATAAATGAGAAAGAAGTTAACTAGACAAAGGAAAGGAAATGAAGTGCATAAACTTGATATTAATGAAAGCAAGACATAAGCAATACAAAGAGAGAAAGCAAGAGCATAATCTTGATCTGAACACCAAGATGCCTCAATACATGGTAAGTGCCTCCTTTTATAGGCCAAAATTTGGAACTATTGATTTGTTGACTAATTGATGAGTGGGTGGCCATATCTTGACTTGATAACAATCCTTATCTTCTTGTCTGAACAAGACGTCATTGCTAACATCATAATTTGCCTAGAATCCTCAGGAATATTCTAGGAAATTGTCTCATCTTTCCAACAAAAAAAAGATGAGGTCATTTGGACTTCTAGAACTCAAGATATGGGCTGAACACTAAATAGTGTCTGGGCTGCAGAACAGCTTCGGACTTCTTCGTTGTTCCTATATTTTGGACTTGAAAACGGCCTTCTTAGATCTTGGTGTCCAAATGAAAGTTTTAGGCCTATGTTTTACCTTTCCATCCATATAAAATGGACCTAAATCCGAGATCTAGAGCTCCAGATATGATCCAATTACCGAGCACTGTTCCGGTTTGGACTGCACCGACATCTCTTTTCTAAGTTTGGCCATCTCTTTGTCCTTTAACTTTCAATGCTTAAACTCATCAATCAATCCTTTTATTTATGTGATAGTCCTGCATTTAAAATGAGCATTTACCATAAATTAAGGTATCTTATAATATCAAACTTGTTATTATAAAACATGATTTAGTTAAGGAGTTATTGATACTTCAAGTGCAAAATGATGATATAAAACCTTGATAAACATGCACTTTTAAGTACTAATCAAGTATTATGGACGAACTACCAAAAATCTGGAGGGTTTTTTTTGAAAATTTTAGTTCAAATCAAAGGGCTAAGGCAATATTCTTTCTAAGAACACACAAAAAAAATTGCCTATAAACCAAAAACAAAAAAACCAGCCATGCTCAGAAATGCACAACCACTGTCAAGCCTAAAAATATGCATTTTTGGCTTTTAAAACATACTCTTTTTATCCCAACAAGTCATAATAACATAGATAAACATGTTTAAATAAAACAAAACTAAGAAAAAACATCAAAATTAAGCATGAGGTATTAAATCCAAAAACTAACAACCTAAAACAACTTACATGTTCATGCAACATGGATTCAAAATTGGTTTTCTGAACCCATTTTATGCATGAATAGACCTAGCAAACCTCTAATAAACACATTTGCTTTAACATGCATAACTTAAGCTAAACAAAACTAAAACAACATTATATATATATAAAAAACTTAAATAACAATTTTAATATATCAAAAACACAAAAAGACTTCAATAAAACATCATTAAATAAAACAACATAGCAACAAAGTAAACTGAAATAAATAAAAAGACAACAAAAGATAGCCACAAAGAACCTGCTTTTGGGTCTGCAATGTATACCTAGAACGACTACTCTTTCTTGGCTTTCCTTTGGAAACTTTTACCTCTTACAAAGTTACAAAGCTTAAGAAAATTTTGTTTAGACTTTTGGACCTTTACCATTATATTTCTTATTAATATTTCTTAAATGTTTCTTATATTCTCTTATCTTTTTCTCTTTTTTTTTCAGCCCCTTGTCTTGATCTTTAAGGGGTATTTATAAGGTTTTGCTAGGATTTTGGAAGGTCTTGAATCTATTTTTGACCTCTTGATCTTGAGGGGAGCATCGTAAACCCTTAATAAAAACCCATTGAGGAGACTTTATGCGTGGACACATGAAAACCAAATTATTTTTTGCATGATGGTTGCATTGTCGAGGTAAACTGACTTGTCCACTTCCGAGGCCTTGTTAGAACAATTTTGACTTCATCATCATTTGATACCACCTAAAGTTAGTAGAAGGGGTTCACACTTTTTATTTGGATCCAACCTTGCTTAATTTAAAGGTTTGTAACTTCATGAAACAATTTCGGTTGGAGAATGTCATTGTGAATGTTTGTATTGAAGGTTGAGAGAAGTCTCCATGAATATACCCTAGTTTATCCTTGGCTAAGTTGGATCCATCCAACTTAATGTTGATCAGTGTTGTAAAAGAGTCATTGATAGTTGATTATGAGGTAGCCTGAACTTTTGTCAAAGCCTTTGTCATTTTTGTCATGAAGTTAAACATGGAGTCTATTAATGGATTTTGTGGTTGAACCAATTTAGTGGAATATTCAGCTATGAAGTTAAAGATGTTGGGTTGAGTTTTTTTTTCTTTGTTAGGTTATAGAAATTCTTAAACCTTGCTCTGATACTATGTTAAACTTTTGGAAAAGAAACTTCATTCTCTTACTTTCTTTTCTTTAATTCTATTACAGTCTATATAGTCGATAAAGAGATACAAAAGAGAGATCTCTTAGAGATATGTTTTAACTAATCCAATATACATGACAAAATTATAGGAGATTGAACCTTAAATCAAGAGATTTGATATATACAATTGGTCTTTTTATTTTAGCTTTACTCTAATGACTCATGTAACACATACTGATTTTGATTTGTAATCCATGTTTTTTTTAGCACAAATAACAACAAATTGAACATGAGATTTATGTAATGATAAGAAGTGGTTTAGGTGTTCTTTATGTGTTAAATAAAATAGACTATGAGCCATGTAATGCATTAAGGAAAGGAGTGAGAATGGTTAAAAGGGATCGATAAAATGTTCTATGAGGCAACTTTAGAGCTGCGTCCATAGGCCTTAAAGCAACACTATCCTATCCCTTTTTGTTGCTTTGAAATGTGCTCAACTAAGATATGATTTGGCTCATCTTCCAATGTTCAGGGGTAAGATTTATTTATAGAAAAGTGATTGGTTTAAAAGAAAATAAAAATTTATGGAATGTGAAATGAATATTCTTCTAGAGCAGTAATAATAATAATAATAATAATAATAATAATAATAATAATAATAATAATAATAATAAAAGTATTCATAATTTCTATTCAAAGTATAAAAAATACTAGCTATTTGATTGATGATTTATCTATAGTTGAATATTTTTTTATTAAAAAAATATATATTTAGATTTTTACAACATGTTTTTATATATAAAGAATTATCAACCTGATTCCTACCTAAACAAAGTTAATAAGTCAAACTTGTGGTCCTGATCATGGACTCAATTGGTTCAATAATGTTTTTATATAGTTGTTTTTCAAAATCTAAAATAGATACATATAAAATCAAGAACAAAATCAAATTAAAAAAATTATATTGCTCTATTAATAATCAACCAAACATTAAGTGATGAAATTAAAAAAAAAAAAAAGAGAAAAAAAGTGCAATTGCAATGGATAAAAATGAAAAAAAGAAAGAAAAAAAAGACATAGTCTCTCGAATTAGAAAGGCCCAAAGTTCTTGGATCTCTAAAAATAGATATCTATAAAATCAAAAACCAATAAAATATCAAAGTTATTGGAAAAAAAAATTAAATCGAAATAAATTATGTTTCTCAATTAATAATCAACTAAATATTAAGTGATGAAATTAAAAAAAAAATGCAATTGTAATGTATTTAAATAAAAAGTCTAGTCTCTCGGGATATGAAGACTTAGAGTTTCTAGGTCTTTAGAAAAAGGCCAAGGCGTGTGGGCTTGGAGCAGCCTGGAGTTACTAGGCTTTATTTTTCTTAAATTTTCTTAAGGGGTAGATTACAAGTCGTTCTCCCCTTAATGCTTTGAATAAAATAGGAGGTGACGCGTATCCTACATTGACCAATTTTTGATGACTAAAGGTCGCTGGAAAATCATGTTGGTCTTTTTTCAAACAAAAAGAAGCCCATTTTCAACCATATTTTAATTTGAAAAAAAAAACACCTCTAATACCTAAAACATATCTGTGGTCTTTAACAATTCAAAAATTGGCTCCAAAACCCACAATCAATCCAAACATCTTGTACAAACTTTCCCTATCAAAGAAACTCATTAACATCAAAACCATTCGTTTTCACTATCAAAATCAGTCTCAAATAAGATTTTCTCTCTTTACCAACAGAATCCGACCACTTTCTCTCTCTTCTCTCAAATCAGGGATAAAAAAATAAAAAAAATAAAGTTTGGGACAAAAATTAAATTTCATAAATTGTTAGGGACTAAAAGTTATAATTTGAAAAGTTGGAGAACCAAAGTGTATATTTTACCCCAAGTTTAGAAAAATCATATTTTTTTGTAGTTTTTTTCATCTTAGTCCCCTATATTTGAATCTTGCATTTTTAAATGAATTTGCTTTAATTGGCCATTAATTTAAGCCTATAAGGGTGTAATAAAAAAATAATGGACTAAAAAAAAGATAAATGACTAATTCACAGTGATTTATTTCTTGATATAGTGACAATGTAAGAATAAGGGTAATAATGATCTCCATACTTAATAAATCGGGTTTATAAAATAATACTAGTGGTCTTACACTGCGCCATTAGGTAATTAATTTTTCACTTCTTTTTCCTTCCTCAAACTCAAAGTACAATTGCAAAGAATTAAGAGATTTGTTTATTTTTTTTTAGTGAAATTCATTGATTTTTGTTTCTTTAAAATGTAGTAGACTCATAGGATGAGCATTCTTAAAATTGTCGAAAAATAGATGGTTAAATAAACTAAAAGTTACAATTTTATGCTATATTTATTAAGACACCGGCTTAATATATATAAAGTGGTTCGAAATTAGAAATAGAGGTTGATAGGATTAGGAATCTAATTGGTTGTTTTTAAAAATAATTTTTATGTAAAAATATATCAAAAATATTTTTTAAAAATTATTTTTGATATAGTATATAAAATAATATGAAAATAATAAAAAATATTAAATTTAAATAAAAAATAAAATTTAAAATTTTAAAAAATATTTTAAAACATAAAATCAACATGAATAAAGACAAACTTTAAATTATTGCCCCCAACGGCATTATGATTCTTGAATTTCTACCAAATCTTTTGGCCATTATCTTACAGCAATAATTGACTGAACCTGTTAAAAGTCGTACTTGACATTATCGTATAAAAAAGAAAATACTCAAGATTCTTGGAGGGCTCAATTGAGGATCCCAACACACTTGAGCATATATTTAATAATATTCTCAAATAAATGGTTTTCAAGACCAACAATGCCATATGTGTATGGAAATTTCGACAGATTTTCTCTACTCTTATTGATTTGTGCGAGAAATTAAGGACCCACTTGATGAAAATAAATCTTTATAACCCTGAGAAGATTTCTATTTGAGGACCAAATTGGAAATCTCCAAAAACATTGATGATGATTTTGTTTTTAGCTACGGCACCAAATCAGCAATATTAATATTTCTGGTGCTCTTTCTCCTTGTTGGCTCTCTCTTGTTTCCTGCTACAGTGTGGGTCCTGCTCAATTATTCTGGAGTGGATGGGGAATTAATATTACTTTTTTAATTTGAGGACGAAATCTTGTTGGAAGTTTGAGTGAGAAAATTTGAGTACCATGTTACGAAATCTTTTTTTTTTTTTTTTTTAATTTAGTCCTTGCTAATCTAGAGTTTTAAGGTCTTGGATTTAGGTTTTTCTGGACTCCATTTCGGCTGTGCTCATTTGGGCCTTTGTTCAAGAACAAAACCTTAGGGACCTTGTAAGGTGGACCCGGAAATGATCATAGATTTGGAGTCTAATGTTGGGCCTGTCTCACTTTTAATAGTTGGGCCGAAAGAAAACTAAAATGAAGAAATTGGATCAATTGCTATCATAGGTAGAAACCTAATATTGCTATCATAGGTAGGAACCTAAAATGAAGAAATCGACAGTCAAGCAATTTTTATTTTATTTTTCATTTTCTGTTTTTAAACATTTTTTAATTTATTTTATTTTTTTTTCACTAGAAGGTTTTAATTTTTTTTTTTCAATTTCATCCTACAAATATTAGTATTTTTAGGGTTGAGTTTTATTATTTATTTTGATTTGTTTTTATGAGATTATCTCGTTCTTATAATTTAGGTCATGGAATTTTTTAGTCTATCTCCAAATGACTTGAGTTTTTCTTAACTATTTTTTTTTACTATTTTATCCTTTAATATTAGCTTAATTGAGAAATGATTTTTTTTTTTATGGAGTTGTCCCGGTCTCATAATTAATATTATGAGTTTGGAAGGAAAACTCGAATTGACTCAGGTTATTCTTTTCTTTTTAATTTTTAATTGAATTATTTTTTATTTTTATCCTTTAATATTAGTTTAATTGAGAATTTATCTTCATAATTTATTTTAATTTGCTTTCTACGGGATTATCATAATTTCATGATTTGAATTGTATAATTAGTAAGTTACCCTTGATAAAATATGTTGTTACTAATCGTTTGAGTTCTCTTTAAACTCAGCAAGTCAATCAAGTCACAACAAATTAACAACATGATTTAATTTTTTTTAATAGAAAATACGGTAGTAGAACCTATATATATATATATATATATATATTATTTTTAAATATTAAATAGATAAATATATTTAAACCACGTTAAAATTAATATTAGTATTTTGTTTTAAAAAATGTTAGTTTTAACCTCTTCAAATAAAGCAATAATATTCTTGAATTACATAACAATATTTTATTTTAAAAAAAGAACAGACTAACATCCTTCTTTTTTCCCTGTTGGTTTGCTGCACAATCACGTAGGTCCAACAAACAAAATAAATATTTCTACTTCTTCCTATATGGAAAAGTAGGGATACTTTGTTCATTCCTAAAGAAATTACCTGGATCAACCCTAGTCTTGATTTTAACCAACCTGTTGAAATTCTTCTCAAAATACTTGATTCCATAAACTCTTCCTTCCAAGTAGCTTTCCTTGCCGTTGTGATTGATACCCAAGTCGAGGTCTCTATAGTTAAGGAATGCTTGCCTAGGATTCTTGGACACGAAGGGAGTCATGTAGCTATAAAGTTGCCTTGTCAAATCTATGTAATAATTCGCTACTTCTTGACCACCTTCATTCCAATTTGTTGCATACTGAATCTTCCATAAGTTCCCAGCTCTATGTGGAAAAGGTCTTTCAGTTGCTGGAATCTCCCACATTTTTCCTCCATAAGGATTGAAAGTAAGCTGCGGCACTTGTAGCTCAATCATTTTCTTCCAAATCCCCTCCAAACCATCCCTTGGGATTGGCTTTTGTACATAATCTGATTTCCTTTTCAAGTAAACCAGGGATTGCGGTGTTCTACTTAGCAAAGCATCAGTTGGTGTCCCAAGAGGGAAATCTGTCCAGAAAAGGACTGATTCAAGCCAACTCATTTCGATGCAGTCTGACCGAAGCAAACCCAGTTTAGGGAAGCTTGCATTCATGATAGAAAGGAGTCTTTCAGAGTCTCCAAGAAACAATGCTCGGAATGTAGTCCTTACCGTGTTTTCACCGATACGAGTAGTGCTGTTTACGATGTCCATGGTAAGTCTAATGAAAAGGTCATCGTCAATATTGTACGCAACTTGTTGCCACTGTTCAACAATATCTGTTGCATTTTGGTCGACTGTTCTTCGAACCCGAAAAACAGTGACAACTTCAGGAACACGAACGATGTTAATTTTATATGCCAGAACAACTCCAAAGCTTGATCCTCCTCCACCTGTTATAGCCCAGAATAAATCTTCTCCCATAGATTTTCTATCAAGAAGTCTTCCATTAACATCAACCATTTTCGCATCAATGATGTTGTCGACGGAAAGGCCATATTTTCTCATCATGTTGCCATATCCACCACCACCAAAGTGACCACCAACACCAACCGTAGGGCAAACACCAGCTGGAAAACCATGTGCTTTGCTTTTCTCAGAAACTCTATAGTAAACCTCGCCTAGGGTTGCTCCGACTTGAATCCAAGCAGTCTCACTAGATACATCAACATCAATTGATCGAAGGTTGAACATGTCGAGGACAAAGAATGGGACATCTGACACATAAGAAACACCTTCATAGTCATGACCCCCACTTCGAATTTTCATTTGCAAGTTATGTTCACGAGCACAAATGATGGCAGCTTGCACATGAGATTCATGCAATGCAGTGAGAATAAGAAATGGTTTCGGGGTTGTGGACATGTTGAATCGAAGATTTCGAATATAAGATTGCAAGACAGATGAGTATGAATCATTGTTCGGAGTGTAAATTGCTGTGGAGATTGGGTAAGAGGGTTGGGAATGGTTTAAAAGACATTGGAGAAAATTTTCATGAGCTAAATCTGAAGTCGCCTCCCATGAGATGGACAGGAGAAAGAGTAAAAGCAATGCGAACATTTTAGACCTTAACATATTTGGCTTGTTCAAGAGATTTGAGGTTGTCTTCTAACCTTGGTTTATGGGGTTTAATTTATAATGTTCGATTTGCCTTAAAATAACAAATTAAAATAATGTTAGAGGAGCATGCAAGTCACCTCCCGAATATCTGACTATAAAAATTCAAAGGACGCAACAAATTAAAAATCTAGCTAATTTATCCACCATTGACATTTAAAATTAAGATGTTCCATGTCAATCTTATTGGAGAAAACATCATTAAATAAATTTATAGATTACCTTTTCCTCTTATCTAGAACTAATTCATTGTCATGCACACGCCATTTCAACTGTGATTGAGAATCTTTGATTAATTACATGAGTTAAAAACAAAAACTACATATTTTTGCCCCTTGAGATCAGTTCAGGTCATAAGAAGAAAATGGGGTCGAGATTAGATATCTCAAATTCGATTAATGGTGATTTGTGCAGTGCATTATAAAGGAAAATCATAATTTGCATGGAAGATACATGAAAGGGAACAAAGGGTGGTACTCTTATGGGGTACGGTGGGCAATTTGCATGTTCTAAAAAGCCTATGTATGCCTTCTGGCGCCTCACATGCACACGCGGCAATTGAGATGAAGCAGAAGAACTCCATAGAGTGTGCATATTCGAGTTTTGTTCAAATACATAGGCATTTCAACTCAAAATGGTAGCTCATTAGTTAGGGGATGAAATCGAAATTTGTGAGGCTATGATTCGAGCTCAACTCCCTACAACGCATTATAATGAATATAAAATTGCTTTTATTGGACAAACAAGCCAATCCAGCACTATTTTCTAAACAAATAAAGCTGACTCTCTCATTTCACAACTAAGGAATTTTTCAACGTAATCACGATTAGCTATGAATAGTCGTCTTTGGAAAAGGTGAGCTATCGAGCAAGTTCTTATAAGACTCAATCGCCATTCAAAAGTAATTTGTCATCTCTGAACGACCTACAAAAAATCATCTCTTAATTTCATCTTTTATATCTAGATAATTTCTACTTAGTTCATTGTTTCGAAAACAATTATTAAAATTCTTCACAGACTTCATCACTTGTGATCAATCCTATTTTAAGTAACAATTATGTCAGGCGATTTATCAAAGTTTGAGTTTTACCTGACGCAAGTACAATTTACAGCAATTATTCTGAATTTTTTCTTTAAAGAAGCTGTTATTATTAAGAAAGGCATAATTATGTTATGCAATCATTACACATAAGTTTGCTGAATTAGCTAACGAACTTACATAACATAATCCCTAGATCAATAAAATCGTTCCACCATCTGTTCCCCGCATAGGAGCCAAAACAATGCCCCAAACACCATAATCTGCATTGGTCATAACCAAGCCACAAAATCAGATATTTTGTGCACTCCTTGTTTAGCGAGATGATCTGCCATGTGATTGCTTTCCCGGTAAGAATGAGTGTAGGTGATTGAATCAAAACATGAAGCTAGCCTTTGAGCTGAAGAGAAGAGATTATGATGAATCCAAGGCCTATTATAAGAATTATTTATCCAGCTAATGATATTGGCAGAATCAGATTCGATAATAATATGTTTATGATGTAGGAAGCAGTTAAAGGCTGATAATTTGATAGCTTTGACTACTGTTCTCCGCTCAGCTATATTGGAGTCCAAGATCCCAATCAGCATAGAAAAAATACCTAAAAGTATTCCATGATGATTCCGCAAAACAACAATATTTCTGATAAAAGATGTTTTTATCTCCGTTTTATAAGAGAAAAATTACACATATTTAGCAGCATTTATTTTATCTTAATTTAAAATGAAAACATCGATTCTTACCAATATCGAATCTAAAGACACTTATGATAACGGTGTTTCCTCTAAATTTCAATTTGTTAATAGTTCAACTTTGGCTACTGGCTAAGCCTCATCTCGTTAGGGTGTTTGACCCGCTAGATTGTCAACTTGTAACGTGTTGTGAACATGGAAACACCCCTTTTTGGGACTGCGGTGATTAGTATTTTGACCAAAAAAAGAAACGTCAAACATCTGCTCATCAGGCTGGTGCTGGTTTTGAGTTCATATGAGACCAGAAACAAATAGTTCGAAACTTAATTACATATTCCAGTATTCATATAATCTGTCTCGATGTGGATCTTAATTCCTTACAAATTCACATTTACTGACTGATTTCAGTGATACTATCCTCCATAGATTTGGCAAAAAAAAAAAAAAAAAATCTATTTTAGAAAACTTGAGTTATTATTACTCTACTATGCAGAGAGTTGTGCAAATATTGAGTTGTGATGTCATGGCTGATGCTCGGTCTTCCCTTATTATAAAGCATTGTTCATATTCTAAGTATGATGAATAAACAGTACGAGGTAGTATACTGTATAAGAATTAAGAGAAGTAATGATATCGTGTACTTCTGTCTTATACAATCTTTACGAAATTAGAGCGTGTTTGGCAGTGTGGTAGCGGTTGCTTTTCAAATAGCTTTTCGTGCCGAAATACATGCAAATGATGTTTTTTTATTTTTTAAAAATCATTTTTGACATCAGCACATCAAAACGATCCAAAAAGTACAACCGTAACTCAATTTTAGTAAAAAAAAAAAAAAAAATTTGAAATTTACCAAAACGCAATTACAAACGCAGAAACAAACACTCTCTTAGTTTTTTAATATTCGATAACTCAAATATTGAACTTGATCTTGTCGGGTCAAGATTGATTTCCTTTTTATAAACGTTTTAAATGTGTAATTTTCAGCACGAAGAAAATTACATGGCCCTGATATGACATATAGATCAACGCAACACGTAAGGGCTAGCACAAACATGCCAACTAAGAAAAGGACAAGATAATTTCTTCGTGATATACTTTTACATACGTGTAGACACGTACACACAAGTTCATATGTTATGTGATTAGTGTGATATTGTGATACATTTTTCCAATTATCACAGTTCTTTTTTTTAAAAATAATAATAATCGAGTTCATTAAACAAAATATAGTCATTTAGAAGATGACATCTAAAATAATTGTTTTATAAAAAATAAAATGACTGCCTTACAAATGAGATAAAAAAAATAAAAAGAAACATAATAGAAAAGAATAATTAAATTAGTGATGTGTATTTGTTCGTATCTGGATAATATCTGTACTATACATGAGATCATTATCAGTGTAGCTGAAATTAGATTCACTAAACGTTAACCAAACCGCTAGTACATACAAGATCAAAGAGAAACTAGAATCCCAATCGAGTTGCACCTTGTTCAAACGTAGATAATGAAGGAAATGAAACTCCAAGTTCAAAACTGAAATCTACCTTACACTAAAGAAGGCCATTGGTAAATTATTAAATCTAGAGTAGAAGGGATGTACACGGATACTTCTTATCATTGTAGGAATTTTGCCCATAATTACAAAGTACTTGACATTGAGATTGCTCTATTGGTAAAAACCGATGTCTAAAATGAAAGTCACCTATAGAAAGTCGATTTTGAATTGCCAACCATATAAATATCTGTATTTTAGGTGGAGCTATTTTAAAGCATATATTAGATATGAAATGGCTAGACTCTAAAAAAAACGAATCTTTTGATTTGTTTTATTACGTGAGAGGTGCTCTCTTTCAAGAATAACATATAAATTTTCTGCATGTTCCTACCAAAAAAAAAAAAAATCTTGATGCCTATGAAACGTCAATTTCCATATTTTATTTAACCACAAACGCATGTTGCCTACCTTTCCTTTTTTTCTGCTAGTTAACTTATTCAAACATGTGAATCATAATTTTAAAGGCTTATCTTCTACCCAAAAAAATTCTCTAAAAATGATGTAGTCGTCTCTCATCTTGAACCTAACACAATTTATAATTACATTTGATACTATTTTCTCCTGCTTCGGGTGTGTTTGGTATTGCGGTTGCTGTTGTGGTTGTAGTTTTAAAAAAGTTGTTTTATAAAATGTACTTTTAGTTGAGGTTGGTTTGAAAAAAATAGGTGTTTGGTTAAAACTGTGGTTGAAATTGAGGTTGAATAAAAAATAGTTTAATGTGTTTGGTTAAAAAAATGATTTTCAAATTGAGGTTATAAAATAATTAATATATATATATATATATATACTAATATTAATGATTTTTAATTTAAATATTGTAGATTTAATTATTGTTATTACATCATGAAATAAATAATATTAATATCAAATATTTTTTATTATTTAATTAAACTATATGTAATGTCATTACATATGAAATCTATCAAATAAGGACTATATTTTTCATGGTTTCTTAAGCGCGCAACAACAAAAACTGATTTTTTAAATTTATGTAGTGTTATTAAATAATAAATATTGTGATATATTTATTATTGAAATTGCGATCAAATTCCATAAATGCTACGTCATCATGCGATATCTTTCTAATTTATGTAGTGTTATTAAATAATATTAAATACTAGTTTTTCGAGTAAAACACAATTTTTTTTTAAAAAATTACAATTTCATTACGTACAAAAGTTATTCCACAAGAACTACAGTTTCTATGATTTTTTGAGCGTGCAATAAAATTAGGTAAAATATTATCATGAATAAAATTAAGATTACAGTACGAATAAATTTAATTCATCTTAAACTAATTTTAAAAAAAAACAAAAAAAAAATATTGTTTACGATTAACTGCACTGGTTTTTTGGAGGAAAAAATAAACTTTGCTAACTGATTTTTTAAAAATAAATAAATAAATAAATAAATAAACTTTTTATACTGATTTAAAAAAAAAAAAAAAAAGACATGGTGACAGTGGAGCATGGCTCCACTATTCACTGAACAGTGGAGCCATGCTCCACTGTTAGTACCCACGAGAAGCAGCAAAATGCTGCTTCTCAATTCCTACGGCTGGCCAGCAGAAATAATGTGGATCCTACCAAGCAAAATCAATTTTGCTTGGTTACCAAACATTAAAATGTGTGGCTGCGGGTGAACCTCACCTGCAGCCACACTACCAAACAACACCTTCACCACACTAATATTATTTTTTTACATATTTCCAAGAGGTTATAACTAAAGAATGACAATCCATTCGCAAAACTAGGTGGGTACTACCTGGACAATACTAATTCCTTCTATCTAGAATTTTCTTTGCAAGGCCTTACTTTGTTCTTACCCAACAATTTGTTATACATGAATACAATTTGTGCTGCTCTTAATTTACATAGCAAAGTTGGATTTCCAAAACTTTAATTTTTTATCAATAAAAAATAAAATAATTAAATTTCATCATATAAAATGCTTAATTTCTTGTAGGGTATTCAAAAAAACTATCCAACTAATTAAACCAAAAAAATCAAAAAAATAATTAACCAAAAAAAATCAAACCAAGAGAGAAAAAACTGTAGAAATCAATTGAAAAACCAGAAAAATCACTAGAACTGAATTAAACTGAATCGATTGAATTGAATTTTAATAGTCTATTTGTTTAAAAAAAACTAATTAATTCCCTTTCAAATAATTAATTCCCATTCTTGGAGTTCAAATCATAATTTATAGTTCAATTGACATTAATATATCCTTGGACTCTTGGAGTTCAGATCATACCATTTTCTTGTATAAAGAAACTAATCAATTCCCTTTCAAATAATTAATTCCCATAGTTCAATTGACATTAATATATATCTCTACCATTCTTTTGTATAAAAAACTAATTAATTCCCTTTTAAAGAATGAAAGCTGTGGCAGGCACCATGGGTCATTTAACTTTACTTTTAAACGCCAGTCTTAAGTACTTAGGGTAAACGGAGAAGTGTCAGCAGCGGTCAGCTCTTGCCAGATAGAAAAAGAAAAAAATGAATGCTTCATCATTTATTTGTACGTAACATCTATTCATTAAATTCTCAGTTAAGTTCTCGCCTGCTATAAGCTTGTTTGACTAGAATTATCAAGCTCTGTAAGTGTAGAATATATCACTAAAGACTTGTCAAACTGGATCAGCTCATCTTATCCATTGTATATTTGCTTTTTGTGTGGTAGTGTGCAGGAACTTGCTTGATGGCTAGACAATGCAATCAAATAATTCATTCGTCTTTGGCAAACTTGTTTCACTGAGATGCAGACTTCTTTAGAGTGTAACATCTTATTTATTTATGCTAATGTTCTTACTTCCGTAATAATCTGTCAGCATATTTTGATTTGGCCATTCTCTAAAAATTAAAACAAATAGATGGGGTTGAAAATTGGGCCAATAATTAAGCATCATAGGCAAAAATAAAATTTGAGAATTTTTAAGCCATAGTTGAGGTTAGAATTAAGAGGAAATTGAGAAAAAGGCTCATTACTAGATTTAACAATTTTATCGATGTAATTTCTATTGGTATTTACACTAATAGTCTGTCTATGATTATTTTATTGACAGGATTTAGAAAAATACTCGTTAGTAATTTCTAGTCTATCAGTGAGTCTGTTGTTAATAAATTTAACAATGGCTTTACAGATTGAACATGCGTGCCTAAAACAAATTACCCGCTTCATTCCGTTTGTAATTCTCTCGGTACAGTTTAGCATATCACTGATAGGAGAAACATATGTAATTACATTGGTAAATTACGTATCACTGACAAAATATCATCGGTAATTCCATTGGTGAGTTAATATTTGCAGTTGTATTTTCTATAATTCTTTTCCAACTCTCTGAAATATATCGACGAAATAAGTCTGTTGGTGAGTTAACAGTAGCAATGATATTTGTTGTAATTCTTTTTCAACTTTCTAGAATATACCGACGAACTTATTCCATCGGTAATACCATCAACAATTATTGAAAAATATGTATTTTAAAAGAATATATTGAACAAAAGTAGAAAAATAATTAAAATTATAAAAAATAAATTATATAAAAATAAATTATCTTAATATAAAAATAAAATATTTATTACAAATTTAAATATTTTTACGTTTCAATACAATAAAACTAAAATAAAGGCAGCATTGGAGGAGGAGGAAGAGGTTGGTCGTCGCTAGGACCATGTGATCAATTAAGGGGTGCGTATGTACCACTCATTTGTGATCTCATCTTCATTACCACTTGGCGGAGTTCATAATCCATACAGAGTCCATATTTTTTGTCGCATGTGTGCGGCGTCGCGACTATCATCAACCCTCAAGGTGTATTGTGTTGTCTATCTAGCAAATATGAGGAGACAAGGGATTCTTGTTTTTTATCAGTGAAAAATTGGAATGAGAGTCGCCACCTAGCATTCTGGTCACTAGGAATCCTAACTGGTGTAACACCCTTAAATTATAATGTCATGAAATCTCCAAACATTTCTTTACAAATGTTAAGTATTGGATAATATGTCTAAAATTATGGATTTATTTTTTGAAAATTTCAACATAGTTTCCTCTATTTTTGTTGGCACCAAGTTATCGACCACACTTATATTATATGTCATTACAACTTCCATCTCGATCCAATTGTTGTTACCCCATTTTTGACCCATTTTTTTGATAAAATTTTTGAAAAATCCAAAATAGCAAAAATCAATGAAAATCCAAAAAAAATATGTTTTTAATATATTTTGCATCGTTTTTAGCATTTTCAGCATCGTCTCAAAAGAATTTAAATTTTCAAAGATCTTTGGAACACGTTCGACTTTTAACGCATTAGTTTTAAAATCATTGACTTTCCTCATTCGAGTCGATGTTGATAAGAAAAATCCAAAAAAATAAGAAAAATCAAATTTACAAAAAAGAAAGAAGTTGAGAGACCAAGTTTGGAAACCTATCAATATTTTTACCTATAAATAAAAGTTTTCAACACATATAAGGGGGGGGCAAGTTTGAAAGAAAAAAACACAAAAAAAGCCTGAACCTAAACCTATCACTAACTAAACAGCCACCCCCATGGCTTTGATTTTTCTCTCCCAAGCCTAGCACCTCTCTTCTCCATCCCCACACACGCTCGGCCACCACACATTTTTCTTTCCCCCAGCTTCCAGTCGCCGCTCACAATTTCGTTCTCCCATCATCTCCAGCAGCCCACATACACCACCCCATCTCCCTCTCATCAACACAAAACCAGCGCCTCTCAGCCTCCCCACTCGCCAATCACAGCGGCGCCCATAAACCCAGAGCCATTCCCTTTTACTCTCCCCTCTCGCTGGCCATTTCAGGTTCTTCTTCACACCATCACCGACCAGTTTGCCAAGGCCCGAAGCTTCTCCTCCAGTAGTAGCCCAAACATAGCATCACCAACTTCCCCACCTCACAGATCCACAACCTTCTAGCCTCCCTACACACAGTCCTTCCTCTCCCCCTGACGACAGAACATAGCCGTAGCCAACATATGGCAACCCACAGATCCACGCCATTTGCTTCAGCCTCCAATAGGAGCACCCAAAGCAACAACCTGAATCCAGCATTGTTGCCGCCTAACTGCCAAACTTGCCACCTAAAGCAGAGGAGAAGAAGACGAAACCCATAACAAACTGACCCGCCGTGAAGTATATTCGAAGAAGGAGAAGGGAGAGAAGCAGATCTAGACCAAAATGAAAAAAAAATTTAAAACAACTACGTGGTGTGTTTATGGTTGTTTTCAAGGTCACTGCCGGCATAGGGAGACAGAGAAGAGGAAGACGTTCCCGATCCACTGGTTTTTGTTGCCTTCATCGGCAGCGGTTTGTGAACCCATGCTTCGCCAGTGGCGATGGCGCATGGAACAACGCGCCACACTGTTCTAGCACAGTGTAATTTAGACTACTATTTTATTATTTTAAACTTTTAATATTTTGTAACATGCAAATATGGGTGAATGAGAAAAACATATAAAAAAAGGGATGTGTGTGTGTGTGTTTGTAATAGTTTTTATGTATGTTATTGAATTATAGAAAAAAAAAAAAATATTATGAAAGTGAATGTGTTCTTTGTATTTTTTTATGGATGTTTTTTTTTTTTTTATGATAAAATTGCAAAGAATAAAAAAGAATCTAAAACTTAACAATGCTCAGCAGCCCAATACGATTGAGAGTCTGGCCTAAGAAAAGTGGATCCTCGAACCCACTAAAGGTGCAAATCAATTCTTTAACATGTTATGAGTGAAATAATATAGCTGGGATGGTTAAATATTGGAAGCAACCAAGTCAAAATCAAGGTAAAAAATGAAACAAAGTTGGTTTACAACATAATTGTGACAACGACAGAATCAATTTCCAGTTCAAATTCTAAGGGATTTTTCTTACCTTAAAGACCAAATAAAGAAGGAATGAATTTAGTATTATAAAGACTCCTACTTAGCCTAAGAATCCTGCAAATTTTGACAGCAACAGGGAAGGATAAAGAGAGCAGAAGACAGTTGAAACAAGGTTCGAAAAACATTTCTTTCTTCTCTGCTTTTGTCAATTTCCCAGCAATCCTGAACTAAAACTCCTGCCTTCGATTCAAAAGGGATATGCGCCTTCTCCATTAGCACATGGGGCCCAAAAGTGAGTAACAACAACATCAATCAATCATTTTTCTTTAACAATTATAAGGTTAAAAACTACTGATCTCCTAAGCACTGGTGCCACACTTCTACTAAACTAGATTTTAAATGATAAGAAAAATGTAGTTCTGATGAAGTCTGAAGAGCGGTTTATGGTTTTCATGGTGTTCATTACACACATGTATACTGATAGGCTGTGTCTAAAATGATAAGAAAAATGTAGTTATGATGAAGTCTAAAGAGCGGTTTATGGTTTTCATGGTGTTCATTACACACCATGTATACTAATAGGCTGTGTCTATCGGTATATTCCAGTAGTGAAGGGAATTATTCCCTTTCCTAACGTGCTAACAATTAATGCTCTTACTGACTGAGGTACATGCTTTTTGAGGTTTCCCAATGGAATCACCGACGAAATGGAAATTCCAAGGCACTAACAATTAATACTTTTACTGACTGAGGTATATAATTTTACAGGTTTCACAACGGAATCATTGACGGGATGGGAATTCCATGCGCTGGTAATTAATGCATTTTTGACTGTTGACTTGTCAAGGAACCATCTCAACCTAATAGCTTAAGCTCACATCGAAACAATTTCTATTTTTAATGTTCCTTCACCAAACTAAAAATGAGAGAAATGAGAGAATGATCACTCAAAACCATTATTTATCTGAGCCGTTGACAAAGCACATTTAGAAGCAATGGCTAGTAAAAGGGGGTAAAATTATATTTAAAAGGAGAATTGATCCCTTCTGGATAAACAAGAAAGAAGAGGAACATTTCCTATAACAAGACAAGTGGGCATTTTGGTTTACAAAAGGTAGATTGATTCTTTCAACAAGTGACATTGAGTGCTTAATTTTAACAGTGAGATGGGGAGTAATGGATGATGATCCTCTCAAATTATTTGAAATGGTAGAAAATCTCTAGCAAGCAAGTAGGTCATGATGGGATCCATAAAGGTTGAGTTATGTAAACAAATCTAGGAAAAGGCATACATGGGCCAACTCGAGTGGGTTAGAAACCAAACGACAAAGATGACCCAAATCAAAGATAGTAAGTCCTCACCAATCAAGCAGCAAAAAGATTGAGAAGAAATGAGAGTCTATATTTCAAATCAGGTAAAAGATGCATGCATATCATCTAAACTTTGAGATATTGAACAATGTGTTTTGCAAAGATTCATAAGAGAAATCCTCGATGGAATCCCTAAAAAGGAAAGCCATTTCAAAATGGCCAAAAACTAAAAATGCTTGTGAAAATTGCTTATTTTTTATAAATTTTTTACTTGGACAGGCCACTCATGAAAATTAAGCCAACCTAAAAATCTTTGTATTTTTCAATCGAGAAAGTCACCCATCACAATGAGACTCTTTGAGTTTTGGCCTGGGCAAACCACCCACGAGAATTAAGCCACTTGTAAGATTCCTCATATTTTATCATCAGGTAGGTCGCCTGGAACAATTAGACCACTTGTGAGTTTTCTCGTATTTTATCATCAGGCAGGTCACTTGGAACAATTATACCACATGCGAGATTCTTTTCATTTTACCATCGGGCATGTTGCTTGGAACAATTAGACTATTTTTCAAACAAAAAAAATCAAAAGAAAGGAAGATGAAGGGTTTTCACGCTTATTTTTCTTTACAAACTTGCTATGCAAAGCCAAAATAAAATGAATTGTTCGAAGCCTTTGCACTATAAGTATTGTAAAGAAGGGGCAATTGTTATAACCGAATTTTAACTCATTTGATTTTGATTTAATTTTAAGAGGGTTAAAATTTGAAATTAAAAGATCAGGGGCTTGAATGCAAAATTTCAAAACTTTAAGAACCAAATTAAAAATGGCCATTCCCAGATCAAAGCGACGTAGTTTTCGAGTCATTCTTCTTCTTCTTCTTATTATTATTGAGCTAAAAGTGCACCTACAAAGAAGGGAACGAAAGTGGAAATGACGACATCCTAGTCTACTAAAACACAAATATCAATCCCTATCTTCATGAAGATTATAATGATGAGGAGTTAAGGATCGAATCTCATATCCAAGTCCCAGTAGAAGACTAACACCCCCAGCAAGACTTATCCTTTGCCCAGGAAAGAAGAGACGTACTAGGGAACAACCAGTTGTTCTGGCCCTATAAAAGGCCAGCGAAAGGCCAGACCGGAGGAGGAGAAAAAATTATTGTTTGCTAAGGGTCTGTTTGGCAAAAGACACCTTTATGGCTTTTCCATGTACATTATTTCCCTTCTATTTTGATATCTGGCCAAACGAGCCCCTTTTCGATATCAGAAAATTCCAGAAAATATTTGGGGATATTTGTTGATTTATTTTTGAGCTCCTCACACTTTGTTTTATTTTTTTCTTTGCGTTTTGTTTTTTCACTGTATGCTTAATCTATGGACCATTACAATTAAATGCAAATCTATTGTGCAATTTTTTTTTAATTTTTATCTAAAAAGAGAATAATAAAAAAAGGGTAAAAAAAGAAAAAAAAGGCATAGGAAATTTGTTCTTTATTATAAATTCAAAAGTTTGTGAACTTATTCATAGGTGTCAGAGTCAAGAATATCGCATTTTTTTGTGTTTATGCAATATTTACCAATGCTAGAGTTTAAAATATTCGTAGGTACTGTTTAATGATGCTAAAGTTGGAAACATGATAAAAAAAGAAGAGAGAGAACTCTTAGCAATTTTAGACAAAACTAGCAATACAACTTGTCTTAGGTAGGATGGTTAAGGGGTGATAATATCTTCCTTTTCATGTAACCAGTTTTGTACCATTAGAATCTCTGTTGACCAGTTAGGGTTCTTAAGGACCATAATACTAGGTGGCGACTCCTTGAACTATACCTTTGTAAAAAAAAAAAAAGATTGTAGATATATGTTCTTTTCTCATGAGAAAATTTGTAATCACTATTTGTACTGATCGATGGTAATAATGACTATCTTTGAACAAGTTGTGGTGTCTCTAACTTGTCAAATGAACTCATAAGTTTATCTAGGTAGGTTTGTTTTGTAATTGAGGATCATCAAGTCTTTTAATAGCTTCAAGAATAAATTATTGGTCTTGGGTTAAGATGTTTATGGTATGGTTTGATGTATCTGATCCAAAGTTGGATGTTGCTAATTCATCAATCTTGAAGGGTTTTTTAAAAATGTTTGATGGGCTGGATCCAGTCGCTAATGCTTCAATCAAAAGCTTTTGGATATGGTGAATGACTTATTCTTCTATCTATAGTTCATGTAATTTTGTATTGATTCGACAAAATCTAAAGGTATAGCCTTTTTGGCCATATTTATAATATGTAATGTTTTTGGGGTCAAATTTAGGTTTGGGTTTTAATTTTGACTAAATAAGTTTTGTGGGCTTTTTAATGGTCTTTTTTGTAGTAAGGCTTAATTTTTTATATAGAAATGTTTTTTGTATTTATGGGCTATTCTTTTGTGAGGTGGCTTATTTGATTTTGAGGTGGTGGGTTTGGAGCATGAACTATTATAGGTTGGGTTAGCTAGGGATAGATCAAACTATTGAAAAAACTACAGTTCTTGTATAGTTCTTGTCATAACACAATTTTTGACCATTTTTATTTTTATTTTAATTATTATTATTATTTTATTTACTAAAAAGGATAAAAAAATGAAGATAAAAAAATAATAATGATGAAAAACGAAGTAAAGTGAAATAAATGAAGAATGAATTAAAATTTGGGTTAAGGGCAACATGATCGGAAGTTTTTGGTGTTTAATTAAACTTTGAAATTAATCTAATTAAGTTTGGAATTAATTTGTTTAAGGGTTTAATTGAAGAATTGATAAATTTTTAGACTTAATTAAGCTTGGAATTAATTTAATTCTTCCAATCAAGGATTTAATTGGAGAATTGATAAGTTTTGAGACTTAATTAAGCTTGGAATTAATTTAATTCTTCCAATCAAGGATTTAATTGGAGAATTGATAAGTTTTGAGACTTAATTGGACTTGGATTTAATTAAATTAATAAAATCAGGGACTTAATTGAAAATTTATCAAAGTGTTGGGCTGATTCTGGTCAAAATTTGAAAGAAATTAGAACCCAAGGACCAATGTGTAAATTGCGCTGAGATGCAGGGGTTCAATTACAATTTACCCAAGGACTGGACTGAAAATGCCAAAACAGAAAGGACCAAAACGCAAATGGACATTAGCAATCAAACGGCGTCGTTTGAAGTAGCGCTGTTCATCTTCTTCGCTGGAACCGTTGCTGGAGTAAAGGCTGGAAGCCGTTTCAAAATGCTTGGCATTCTCTGGCTATAAAGCCAGAGAAGATGAGAGAGCGGGGGGGGACAAAAAGGGGGGAGCAGAAGGGAGAGAAGAAAAAGCCATGCACGGCAGGGAATGAAAACAGAGAAATAAACCCAGAAAAGAGGGAGACAAAAAAAGAAGAAAAAAACCAGGAAAAAACTGAAGAAGAAAACGTGACAGAAGCGGAGAGCCATTGGCCGGCCAACGCAGGATCGCCAACCTCGTCCTCAGGTGCGCCACCCCTTCTCCCTCTGAACAGACGAACACAAAGAAAACGAAAGGTGAACAAACACGGACGAAGAAGAAAAAACAGAGGACCGAAACCAGTAGAGAGAGAGAGAGGGAAACAAACCCGAAACGAGACCGACACAAAGAAACCGGGGAACTCCTAAGTTTTTTTTTAACCCCCTACCAGAAGTGAACCTTTCCCTCACCAGTACCGGCCTAAAACAACGAAAGCCAAAGCGGACCAAGAGAGAGCAGAGGGAGTTTAAAAAACAGAGCACGAGGAGCGCCTCACAGACGAACAAAGAAGAAGCAGAGGGCAGGAAATCAGAGGTAGAAAGAGGGTTTCTGGTTTCCTATCAACGGACGCCACCACTGATCTGCGACCAAGGCGCTAACACTCCGGCGAAGAAACCTGCAGCAAGTAAGCTTCCCCTGTCTCTTCGTTTTCATTTCTTAAGTTTAGCACTGTGCGAAGGTAATTAATTACCTTCACACAGTGCCATGCACGCATGAAACTAGTTCATGCGTGCTGTGGCCCAGCCGGGTCACTGGCTTGGGCCAGTGACCGGGCTGGGCTGGCTGGGCCAAGCCCAGCCCATGTAGGCTGCGCTAGGCCCAGCCCAAAAAATAAAAAAATAGAAAAAATAGAAAAATAAAAAAGCAGAAAAATAAAAAATGAAAAAAATAAAAAATGTGCATGCATGAATAAAAATAATGTAGATTTATTGGTTTATTCATTGACGCCAGAGTCAGGAATAAAAATACCGGTTTAAATTTATATTATTTTTATTCGTTGTATTTTATTTTATTTAGCTAGAAAAATAAAAAATGTGTGCATGCATAAAAAATAAATTTATTTTTCATTTATTTACTGACTAGCGCTAGAGTAAGGAATAAAAAAATATTGATCTAATTTTATTTTTCATAGCTATGAATTTTTACTAACGCCAGAGTTGGAATTATTCGAGCTCAAATATTCACTGGCGCCAGAGTCAGGAATATTATAAACAAATCATCACAACATAAATTAATAAATATTTAGCAATTTAAGACAAAACCAACAATGCAGTCTGCCTTAGGCAGAACGTTTAAGGGGTGATAATATCTTTCCTTTTACGTAACCAATCCCGAGTCATAGAATCTCTGTTGACCAGTTAGGGTTCCTAGTGACCATAATACTAGGTGGCGACTCCTCAAACAAGACATTTTTTTCTAAAAGAACCGGATGCCAGAATCTGTTCTTTTTCCATAAATAATTCGAGAGAATATTAATTTTTTTAGGGCCGCCGCGATGTCGGGTGCGACAGAATGGCGACTCCACTGGGGATTTAGGATTAAGCTTTGTCTTTTGTCTTATTATTGCTATTTTTTTTTGTTGTGTTTATTTGTTTATTCTTCTTGCATTTATTGCTTTAGCATGCATCCTTATTTTTGTTGTCATGCATCACTTTGAGAGCACACACTTTACAACCTAGGATAAGTGGGAAAGTAACGGTACCTCAATGGCTTTAGCCTGGGTAAGACTCGTGAAACCATCCAACTCTCGCTTGATTGTTTACTTGGAAGTGGTTGATATGCCAAACTGATATTACTCAGGGCCTCTATCTTCACACTACTTGTAAGCCTCATATCGACCTTTCATGGACGATCACTGAGCATACGAGAGACCCTTTGAAACTAGATAATGACCAACCCCTTGATGCACTTAGCAATTAGGATCTTCCAATTAGGTTGTCACCCCGTGAAGGGCAAGTTCGTATTTCATACGCATTTTTTATTTTTATTTTTATTATTTTTTATTTATGCTTTAGCATTTTTGCATAATTGCATGATTTACATTTAGCAGGTTGAAATATAGGTCCCCCATTGAAACTCATTTATAACACTCGTTCGAGAATAAGACAAATGGAAAATGAAGAAAGAGCCCAGTTGGAAGCCCAACATAAAAAGAGGTGGATAATCTTAAGGAAGAAGTCGCAAGGCTTACTAGTCTACTTGAGCAGGCCTTGAAAGATAAATCCGGAAAAGCAACACTTATAGCTCAGCCTGAAGATATGCATGTAACTCATTTCGATCCACAGAATTTGGGGGCAAATAGGGAGTCATCTGAATTTCAACAAGCTATGCATTTCCAGCCAGTATACCCCGCAAGAATTTCGTCTACCATTGATTCTACTGAGAAAGAATCTCAAAAGGGCAAGATGGTGAAAGAAGAGGATTGGGAAAAATAGACTACCCTAGAGAAGAGGATAAGGGCAGTTGAGGGAAACCATTTGTGTGACCTGGTGAAAGCTGTCAATATGTGTTTGGTGCCCAACGTTGTCATTCCCAAAAAGTTTAGAGTGCCAGAATTTGTCAAATATACGGGAACTCAATGCCCTATGACTCATCTCAAAGCATACTGCAACAAAATGGCTGAGGTGGTTGATGATGAGAAACTGCTGATTCATTTTTTTCAAGACAGCTTGAGTGACGCTGCCCTCACTTGGTATATGCGGTTGGACAATACCAAGGTTAAAAAATGGAAGGACTTAGTTGATGCCTTCATGAGGCAATATAAGTTCAATATAGACGTGGGTCCTGATCGGTTAAGCTTGCAAGCTATGGAGAAGAACAACAAGGAATCCATAAGAGAATATGCCCGGAGATGGAGCGAGGTAGCTGCACAAGTTAATCCTCCCATGTTGGAAAAAGAGATGATTAGTTTATTTTCCAATACATTTAAAGCTATGTACTTTGAATACTTGGTTAGAAGCTCTGCACAACATTTCACTGACCTGGTTATTATAGCTGAGAGGATTAAACAAGCCATTGGGTTAGGTAAGAT
Source organism: Populus alba (assembly GCF_005239225.2). Taxonomy (NCBI): domain Eukaryota; kingdom Viridiplantae; phylum Streptophyta; class Magnoliopsida; order Malpighiales; family Salicaceae; genus Populus; species Populus alba. The sequence goes on along the minus strand of NC_133284.1, from coordinate 53,718,190 downwards.
TGCTAACCCGACTAAGAAGAACGGTTTCACTGAACGTGGTTGCTAAGACACTTATCGTTCCTATAGCTAATTCCTTCACACCGACTCCCAAAAATCAACTATTTTGAAGATAAAGCTATGATGATAATAGGTCGAGAATGGTCTACATGTGACTGAAACTAAGTGTTGAAGAGATGCCCTTTGTCAATGAGAATGAATGATTGAAAGATTCCTGAAAATTCCAATGAAAGATCGCTAAATGTTTAGCCCTTTTATGTGTTATCATGCCAATATTCATGTTGGCATAAGTTCTTTGTTGTTAAACTTCTTTTCCAAAGCTTCAATGAAATAATGAGTTTCTCATTCAATTGTGTTTGCGACCAATCATTATTTATCTTCTTAAGAGAGTTTTCTTATAAGGACTCACGAATACACCTTTGAAGCCTCGCGTGATCTCATAGACGCAATTCATCTCTTGTACCAAAATCCATTTCCCTATTGGAGTTTTGAAAAATTGATCTGGTATTTTGATTTCAAAAATAATTTAATGTTCTTTCAAAAATGATATTTTTAACATTTTACTTGTAGAATGACAATTGAATCAAGCAACTCCATCATTGAGGTGACTAAATTATAAACCAAAAAAATAGAAGAAAAAGAAAAAAGAAAAAAGAAAAAAGAAATGAATAAACACCCTTACCCTATGACTCTTGAATCATATGTTTTTAAATGTATGAATAATGGTATGTAGTGAACTCTTAACTCATGACTCATGAAATGCATCTTTGCAAAGACCAAACCATCATACTGGATGAGGTCAAAGTTTATTGATCTTAACTGCTTGCGCTTGAAATGAGGAAAGGCCATCTTTGTTATTCCTTTCACGTTCTGAAATAAGTACATCCCTTGCGATCCTTTTTTGAGCCTGGATAATTTTTCTTTCATGAAAAAATCCCAACTAGGATCACACCCCACAATAGGGGGCAAGAGAAAATTTCAATGAGAAAAAAGAAAAAGCTGCAAGAAAGCCAAAAAGGCATAAGAGCTCAAGAAACTCAAATGCTAGGGGGCATGCCCAAATCACTAGAAAAAGTGACATCCAAGATAAAGTGAGTATGTCTTAGCAAGCAAAGAAAAAGAGAAGAAGCAACAAATCAAAGAAGAGCAGCAAAAGAAAATGTGAATGACATCAAGAGTCAAACTGTTGATAGTGATCCTCAGTCTTTGAAACCCTGAAATACTCTTTGAGCCTTATGAATCCTTTTCTTTCATAGCCAAGAACCATAGCCTATGTTACGTGCCTGTAGAAGTCCTTTCTAATCAAGCATTCAAGCGACCTAGAACAATAAACAATGCTCTCAAAATGCAAAGAATACTTTTTCATAAGATTCATGACATCAAGAATAAACTACTCATTATTATTCATGCTGATAAAAATGAAGGTTCAAAAAGAGACAAATTTTTCTCATACAAAACCTCGAACTTTTTCTCGAGCCCTTCACTTTGAAACAAAAGGTCATCTCATGACGTATTTTCACTGAAGATCTCATTGCCAAACACAAGAGCAAATAAGCTCTTTTCCAAGAAAATAACCAAGGAGTTGCAAGATTTCGAAAGCAAATTATTTTAGATTCACATCAAAATAATTTTTGTTTTTAAAATGCAAGATCAAGATTTCAAGATTCATTCTAGACCCATATTCCTTCACCAAAATGAACAAAAAGAGAAATGAGAGAATGGTCTTTCAAAACCATTATTTATCTAAGTCGCTGGCAAAGCACACTTGGGGGCAATGACCAGTACAAGGGGGCAACATTGTATTTTCTCTTCTAGAAAAAGAGAGGAATATTTCCTACATCAAGACAAGGGGGCATTTTGGTTTACGAAAGACAATTTAATCCTTTCAGCAAGTGACACTGAATGTTTTTATCAGTGAGACGAGGAGTAATGAATGATCCTTTCAAAATATTTGCCAAGTCAGAAAATCTTTAGCAAGCAAGTGGGTCACGATGGGCGCCACAAAGGCTGAGTTATGGGAACAAATCTGGAAATAGACTTACATGGGCCAACTCGAGTAGGCTAGAAGCCAAGTGACAAAGAGGACCCAAATCAGAGTTAGCAAGTCCTTATCACTCAAGCAACGAGAAGACTAAGAAGAAATGGGGGCCTATATTTCAAATCAGGTAAAGATGCATGCATATCATCTAAACTTGGAGGCATTGGACAATGAGTTTCACAAATTTTGTATGAGAAATTTATGGCTAAATCCATCAAGTGGAAGGCCAACTTGAAATTGCCAAAGATCGAAATTGTTGTTGGAAATATTTTTGAGAATTTTTTCAACATGGGAAGGCCGCCTATAAGAAATAGGTTATCTGAAAAATCTTCGTGCTTTTCCACCTCTCTTGAGCGCCTTTGAGTCCTCATTTCCCCCTTCGAATGCCTTTGAGCACTCACTTTCCTCCTCGAGTGCCTTTGAGCATTCGTTTCTTCTTCAAGTGCCTTTGAGCACTCTCCATCCTCCTCGAGTGCTTTTGAGCACTTGCCTTCCTTTCGAGTGCCTTTGAGCACTCGTCTTCCTCTTTGAGTGCCTTTGAGCACTCGTCTTCCTCTTTGAATGCCTTTGAGCACTCGTTTTCCTCTTCGAGCGCCTCTGAGCCCTCGCCCTCCTCTTAGAGCGCCTTTGAGCGCTTTTCGCTTCTCTTCAAGTGCCTTTGAGCACCAGTGCCTCTGAGCACTCGCTTCCCCTTTAAGTGCCTTTGAGCACCAGTGCCTCTGAGCACTCACTTTTCCCTTCAAGTGCCTTTAAGCACCAGTGCCTCTGATCACTCGCTTCCCCTTCAAGTGCCTTTGAGCACCAGTGCCTCTGAGCACTCGCTTTTCCCTTCAAGTGCCTTTGAGCACTAGTGCCTCTGAGCACTCGCTTCCCCTTCAAGTGCCTTTGAGCACGAGTGCCTCTGAGCACGAGTGCCTCTGAGCACTCGCTTCCCCTTCAAGTGCCTTTGAGCACGAGTGCCTCTGAGCACTCGCTTCCCCTTCAAGTGCCTTTGAGCACCAGTGCCTCTGAGCACTCGCTTTCGCCTTCAAGTGACTGTGAGCACCAGTGCCTCTGAGCACTCGCTTTCACCTTCAAGTGACTGTGAGCACCAGTGCCTCTAAGCACTCGCTTTTCCCTTCAAGTGCCTCTAAGCACCAGTGCCTCTGAGCACTCGCTTTTCCCTTCAAGTGCCTCTGAGCACCAGTGCCTCTAAGCACTCGCTTTTCCCTTCAAGTGCCTTTGAGCACTCGCTTTTCCCTTCAATTTCCTCTGAGCACCAGTGCCTCTGAGCACTCGTTTTCGCCTTCAAGTGCCTCTGAGCACCAGTGCCTCTGAGCACTCGCTTTTCCCTTCAAGTGCCTCTGAGCACCAGTGCCTCTGAGCACTCGCTTTTCCCTTCAAGTGCCTGTGAGCACCAGTGCCTCTGAGCACTCGCTTTCGCCTTCAAGTGCCTCTGAGCACCAATGCCTCTGAGTACTCGCTTTTCCCTTCAAGTGCCTTTGAGCACTCGTTTTCGCCTTCAAGTGCCTCTGAGCACTCGCATTCCTTCAAGTGCCTTTGAGCACTAGTGCCTCTGAGCACTCGCTTACCCCTTCAAGTGCCTTTGAGCACTAGTGCCTCTGAGCACTCGTTTTCCCTTTCAAGTGCCTTTGAGCTTTCGCTTTCCTTTTTGAGCGTCTTTGAGCCCTCGCTTTCCTTTTCGAGTGCCTTTGAGCACTCGCTTTTCTTTTCGAGCGCCTTTGAGCACTCACTTTTCTCTTCGAGGGCTTTTGAGTCCTCATTTTCTTTTCGAGCGCCTCTAGGCCCTCGCTTGCTTTTAAGTGCGCCTTTGAGCCCTCATTTTCCTTTCTTTTTTTTCACTTGGGTAGGTCACCCACCACAATGAGACCACTTCTAAAAAAAAACACAAAAAACAAAAAACAAAACAAAAACAAAAAACAAAAAAATAGGTCGTCTTCCAAATGGCTTGTTTCTTGATTTCTACATCTCTCTGTAAAGGTCGTGTGTCAATCTACTGCTTTCAAAGTTTTCAAGACTTGAAAAAAGGGGGGGTTCTTTCTCTATCTACTTTTCTTTATAAATTTACTACACAAAGCTAAGAGAAAATGAAATTTTCCAATATCTTTGCATAGTAAATATTATAAAGAGGGGGCAACTGTCATAACCCAATTTTTGACCATTTTTATTTTTATTTTAATTATTATTATTATTTTATTTACTAAAAAGGATAAAAAAAATGATGATAAAAAAATAATAATGATGAAAAACGTAGTAAAGTGAAATAAATGAAGAAAGAATTAAAATTTGGGTTAACATGATCGGAAGTTTTGGTGTTTAATTAAACTTTGAAATTAATCTAATTAAGTTTGGAATTAATTTGTTTAAGGGTTTAATTGAAGAATTGATAAATTTTTAGACTTAATTAAGCTTGGAATTAATTTAATTCTTCCAATCAAGGATTTAATTGGAGAATTGATAAGTTTTGAGACTTAATTAAGCTTGGAATTAATTTAATTCTTCCAATCAAGGATTTAATTGGAGAATTGATAAGTTTTGAGACTTAATTGGACTTGGATTTAATTAAATTAATAAAATCAGGGACTTAATTGAAAATTTATCAAAGTGTTGGGCTGATTCTGGTCAAAATTTGAAAGAAATTAGAACCCAAGGACCAATGTGTAAATTGCGCTGAGATGCAGGGGTTCAATTACAATTTACCCAAGGACTGGACTGAAAATGCCAAAACAGAAAGGACCAAAACGCAAATGGACATTAGCAATCAAACGGCGTCGTTTGAAGTAGCGCTGTTCATCTTCTTCGCTGGAACCGTTGCTGGAGTAAAGGCTGGAAGCCGTTTCAAAATGCTTGGCATTCTCTGGCTATAAAGCCAGAGAAGATGAGAGAGCGCGGGGGGACAAAAAGGGGGGAGCAGAAGGGAGAGAAGAAAAAGCCATGCACGGCAGGGAATGAAAACAGAGAAATAAACCCAGAAAAGAGGGAGACAAAAAAAGAAGAAAAAAACCAGGAAAAAACTGAAGAAGAAAACGTGACAGAAGCGGAGAGCCATTGGCCGGCCAACGCAGGATCGCCAACCTCGTCCTCGGGTGCGCCACCCCTTCTCCCTCCGAACAGACGAACACAAAGAAAACGAAAGGTGAACAAACACGGACGAAGAAGAAAAAACAGAGGACCGAAACCAGTAGAGAGAGAGAGAGAGAGAGGGAAACAAACCCGAAACGAGACCGACACAAAGAAACCGGGGAACTCCTAAGTTTTTTTTTAACCCCCTACCAGAAGTGAACCTTTCCCTCACCAGTACCGGCCTAAAACAACGAAAGCCAAAGCGGACCAAGAGAGAGCAGAGGGAGTTTAAAAAACAGAGCACGGGGAGAGCCTCACAGACGAACAAAGAAGAAGCAGAGGGCAGGAAATCAGAGGTAGAAAGAGGGTTTCTGGTTTCCTATCAACGGACGCCACCACTGATCTGCGACCAAGGCGCTAACACTCCGGCGAAGAAACCTGCAGCAAGTAAGCTTCCCCTGTCTCTTCGTTTTCATTTCTTAAGTTTAGCACTGTGCGAAGGTAATTAATTACCTTCACACAGTGCCATGCACGCATGAAACTAGTTCATGCGTGCTGTGGCCCAGCCGGGTCACTGGCTTGGGCCAGTGACCGGGCTGGGCTGGCTGGGCCAAGCCCAGCCCATGTAGGCTGCGCTAGGCCCAGCCCAAAAAATAAAAAAATAGAAAAAGCAGAAAAATAAAAAAATAAAAAATGTGTATGCATGAATAAAAATAATGTAAATTTATTGGTTTATTCACTGACGCCAGAGTCAGGAATAAAAATACCGGTTTAAATTTATATTATTTTTATTCGTTGTATTTTATTTTATTTAGCTAGAAAAATAAAAAATGTGTGCATGCATAAAAAATAAATTTGTTTTTTATTTATTTACTGACTAGCGCTAGAGTAAGGAATAAAAAAATATTGATCTAATTTTATTTTTCGTAGCTATGAATTTTTACCAACGCCAGAGTTGGAATTATTCGAGCTCAAATATTCACTGGCGCCAGAGTCAGGAATATTATAAACAAATCATCACAACATAAATTAATAAATATTTAGCAATTTAAGACAAAATCAACAATGCAGTCTGCCTTAGGCAGAACGTTTAAGGGGTGATAATATCTTTCCTTTTACGTAACCAATCCCGAGTCATAGAATCTCTGTTGACCAGTTAGGGTTCCTAGTGACCATAATACTAGGTGGCGACTCCTCAAACAAGACTTTTTTTCCTAAAAGAACCGGATGCCAGAATCTGTTCTTTTTCCATAAATAATTCGAGAGAATATTAATTTTTTTAGGGCCGCCGCGATGTCTGGTGCGACAGTTCTTTTCTTCTCCCATTTAAGGTGTTTTTGAAGATTGAGGTCTTAACAAATTTTAAGACCATTCTTTTAGGTAAAACTGACAAGCTCGTTGTATGTTAACTAGTCATAAGGGATTGTTTTGGAGACAAAAGTGTGTTTGATTTTGTATTTGACTCTTTCTTTAAGAAGGGTTGGAAACCAGCAAGGAACTTTTCTTTCTAGAAATGTTGGTTTGAAACATTTTTGAGCATGACAAGGGTAGGGAAAGTGCTTTTGTACCATTAGAACTCATTGAGTTTTTTGCATCAAAGGTTGGAAAGAAGTTCAATATTTTTATCTTTGAGATAAGAAAGATCTCCTACAAAATATAAAGATATTATTAAAATAAGGGTTGAGGCTATATCTTGGATGGTGTTTCCATTAGAGTTAAGGATAAGTATTTGATATTTAGTCATTTGAATGGAGTTAAGAATCTCATGATGTTGGGTTTTAGTAAGATGATAATCCTATCATCCTTTTAACGAGCAAGAAAAACCCGCTATAAGAAGTTCAACTATAATGTTGTTTAAGGTTACAATTTGGGTTTTGTAGGTATTGACTGCAATTATCATTTGTTGTAAGGTGTTTAGGATATTGTATTCGGACATTCCATCTATGTTCCATTCACAAATGGAAGAGGCATTGAATTTGTGTTGTTTTATAATGGTTGGTTCATTTTAGATGGCTATACCAGGAGCAATAGTTGTTTTAGAAGTAGGATTTCTCTAAACAAGTTTTTTGATTTCTAAAAGGCTTCTTCATTAGAGGTTTGAGTTTGATAATTTTAAATAGTGTTTATGTGGCTTGTAGAAGTGTGACGATTTTTACTAACTTGTGGGGTGTCATGAGCAATCAAGGTGGAGGATGAAGCTTCAAGGTGGTTAAGGAGATCTTTGATGGGTTTAAGAAAGTCATTTTTGTTCTTTTGGAATTGAGTTTGACTAGTTTTTGTGATTTGGTATGGCTTGAATACTGGCTATTTTAGATTCAGGTTTATAGGTTTTGTAGCTTCAACTGGAAAAACAATAGTCGTTTGAATTTGTTTCTCTAATCTGGTCAATTGTTTTCCTATGGTGTTAAGGTTGATGTTGGTGAAGTTGTTTTGCTTGATAATGTGTTTTGTGCTTATGGTAATGTCTTCACTTAAGTTTTTGTAAAGGGTAGTATTTACAATCATACTATTACGAGGAATTTTGAGGTTTCTTAATGGTAGATGTTCAAACTCAATAGAAGTACTGCTAGTAAGTTCCCAAACAGGGGTTTTACTTCTAAATGTTATGGCATGCATGCTTTATAAATGGATATGTGATACGATGTTTAGATGCATAAAATGATTCAAACCAATCAAAGAAAAAGATATTAACTTCATACAGAGTACAAAATTATAAAGGTTTTTTTTTTTTTTTTTTCATGTCTTTCTTTCATAAAGGTTGTTATAACCCCATTTTAACCCATTTGCATTTAATTTAATTTTTAAAGGGATTAAAATTTAAAATTATAAGATCAAGGATTGATTTCGGTTAAAGGTGTGATATGTCAACTATTGGAAAAACTAGAGACTATAATGTGTTTTTGTCATTCTTTCCTAATCTTCAGTTTAGAAAGATCATCAAGATAATTTTAGTTATCCATTTTCAAATTTGATTTTAAAATTCTAAACAAATTTAAATTTAAAAAAGAGAATGAGTTTGTTTGGGACTTTATTTTTTATATGCTATGAGACTCTTGTATTATAAATATAGATCCTAGTGTATGTATAAAAAAGGGCACACAACACAAAAAAGCCCTAAGCCTAGTATATTTAAACCTTGCCTCCCACACAAAAGAAAAAAAAGGGGCAAAACTAACTACGTCATCCCTACCCTATAGCCTTTCTACCAGACTTTCCCTATAGACCACGCTGCTAACCAACCATTACCAATAGCACCATCTTTAAGCCACCATCACCCCTCATCATCTTCAGCCAAACCAGACCCCCCTGCTCTCTCCCTTAATTTCTCCCCAACACAACTTCACTTCTCCCTTCCTTGAGGTACACCCTTATTTTGTCTTTTCCTAGACTTTTTACTAGACTAGCCTCCTTCTCTCCCTTAACCATTGGTTGCAATCAACACCAACCACCATTAGCAAAACCAACCTCCAGTGATTAGAGCTGCATCTTCCATTTTCCTCTCTTAGCCTCGACATCACTAGTGGTGGTGGGTTTCCCCAAGTTAGCCACCAATCTACTCTCAAACCTCACAAAATAGCCTTGACATAACCCCCCATCTCCGGTCCATAGCCTTCAGCCTTCTACCTATAAAACCAACAAGCCATCACGACAAACTGACTCTCCTTCCTCGATTCAACCCTACAATAACAGATTTGGATCATAGCAACAATCATTTTCCAAATCAATAACTTCTCCTACTGTGACAACGATGAGCAGCAAAAGCCAGTAAAGAGAGATAGACCACCGCTGGTAGGGAAAGGAAGAGGAGAAATAGTCGCTTTAGATCCACCAATTTTCACTCTTTAGTCAACAACGACGCGTGGAGTTCAAGCGCTGACATTGATGGTGGCATGTAGAAGCCACGCACCACCACTGCTTCCTCATGCCCAACGCATCCCTATAGCTTCTAACTTTTTCTGAATCTTGTTCAGAAAGTGTTCTGCAAAATTTGGTTGATTTTGTGTATTTTGATTATATGTAAATATGTGTAATTGTACGTGTGTGTGTGAGAGAGAGAGAGAGAGAGAAAATTAGTGAAATATGTGCGTGTGTTGCATTTGTTTTGAACAATTAACATACAAAAGAAAAAATAAAATCCCATAAAATTTGTTTTAAAAAAAAATTATGGCCAAGCTAATTTTTTTTTCTTTGTATAATTTAGCATTGAAAAAAATGTATTGTTTTTGCATGCATTTTTGGGCTTGATAAAAAGTTTATCAAGCCTATTAAAAGCTTGGCTCAAATATAATGGTCCATTAGGCCTACATACAAAATACCAAAAAAACCTATCCTTTTTTAAAATGGTCTAAAACCCAGTTCTGTCATTCTTGCAGGTCTAGTGATCATTTTCAAACTAAATCCATGTGAGTTCATGGTAAATGGATTCATGATGAGTATCAACTCTGGTATTCACCGATGCCAAAGTAAAAAATATCAACTTTGATATTTATTTATGTTAGAGTAAAAAATATCAACCCCAATATTCATTGACGTTAAAGTCATGAATAATATACATTTTTTTTACGTAATATTTATCAATACCAGAGTTGAAAATATTTGTAGTTGAATATTTACTAGCGTTAGAGTCAGGAATATTGCAGGCAGACCATCAAAGGAACAACACAACAAATCCTTAGAAACTTAAGATAAAACTAGTAATGTAGCCTACTTCAAGTAGGACTCTTAAGGGGTGATAATATCTTTCCTCTTGCATAACCAATCTTATATCATGGAATCTCTATTAACCAGTTAAGGTTCCTAGTGACCATAATACCAGGTAGCGACTCCTTAAACAAGACATTTCCCCTCTAAGAATAAAATGACAAATATTTGTTCTTTCACAATAGAAACTTTTAAGGTCGTCGCGATGTCGGATGTGAACAAGGTTTTGAAGAACCAAGATCTGTTTTTAGAGTTATGGTTATTATAAAAATCATCAATAAAATAATTTTTGTTAACAATAAAATTTGTTTCAAAAACATTCAGCTCATTTTAGATGTTTTCGGTTACGATTGAGAATGGTGGAGAAGTTGGTTGAGAAAGTTGGTCAATATTTGTATATAGTGGTTTTGGTATATTTATGGTATAATCAACATTTTGAAAATTGATGCTAGGAATATCAGAGATTGATTTCCTAGATGAGTTTATGTGGTAGAATATATTTATAACTAGGGGAATTTCAAAAATTCTTCCAAGATTTATTGTACTTGATGTAGAAAATTCATTTGAGAATCTAGAATTGGTTGAATTCATGTGGAAGGACAATTTAACTTTACCATCACTTTACTGAGTTATTGGTTTGAGTTGGATATTTGGTTGTGGTGGTTGTAAAGGTTTAGGTTGGGTGGTACCTTTAAGGATCTTGTCTTTTGGTAGAGTACCATCTTTATATTAGATAGATTTGGGTACTACTATATTTGATCTTGAAAGATTTATTTGGAGAAGCAAGGTTTCACTTTTCTAGGTTTGGAATTTATGTTTACTAGCAAAAGCAGAAAACATGGTTTTGTAATGGATCTTAAAGATTAAGGTTACATGAATTGATCCTTCAAGCATATTATAATTATGAGTTTTTATTTGTAAGATTATATTTTGAAGGATGTTTTTGTCTTTGAGAGATATAGTTAGATTTGAATAATAACAAAAAAAAATAATAATTAAGCCACTACATAAGTTGGATTCGATGGAATTGGGTAATGAATCTTGGAAATTTTGGAATCTAGTATTTCCAAAGACAACTAGAATGTAAGTATTTAGGCCTTTTTTGGTAAGAGGTTTTATGCCAACTTGTATAAGGCCAATGTGGATATATTTGTAGTTTTTATCTATGTTTTTTATAGGAAATTTTGAAAAAGAAGTTGGATAGTTTTAAAAGACTTTGTAAGCTGAATATCCCATTATTTAGTTCTTATTGTAAAATTGGTATTGAAAAGATTGAAATAAGAAGTTTGATAAATCTGGTTCTTTTGAACCTTTTGATTTTTTCAATTATCAATATTTTCTGTAAAATCTTTAATTGTAATTTCTACACTATTTATAATTCTTTTGTTTTTTGAAAAATCAGATGTAGAAGAAGTTGAAATAGAAGTTAAAAAAAAAACAAAAGTCATAGTTTAAAAAGATAATTTAAAAAAGAGACAACAAGTTATATATATATGAAGGCTCTCTATGTACTTGAACACTTCGTGCCCAGTTTGATCATTTCGGCACATTCTTTTTTAAATATGGTTTTATTTGTAACTTATCCATCTCTGTTTGTTTTTCATTTTTACCACTAGTTCTTCTCCTTTATGTAGATGGCATATTCGTTACTTCACCGTATCAACTAAAACACTTGTAACAGACTTTATTTAACTTTTGAGCAGTGAATTTTCAATGAAGGATTTCGGACCCATTCATCATTTCCTTGGCATTGAGATTTCTAAGACAACGTGTGGTCTTCATTTATCCCAGTCACACTATGCTTTTACTATACTTGAAATTTACCGAAGAAGAGAGTAGACTCGATCCAACTCATCTCCATGCAATCTTCTTTTACTAAAACAAGCTCAGGAAGACTGAAGATACAACTGGTATTGTGGTACTCGTTCCTTCCCTATCCACTTGAAAATTCTGGTGAATATATCTTCATGAAACTTGTCTGCAACATGTTGCCACCGATGAACGAGTTTTGTTACATTTTTTTTAAAAGTTCCAGTGACATTGAAGAATGTCACAGTTGGTTGAATTGGGACTAATTCTATCTTCCTAACAACAACAACTCCAAAGGTCTTTCCTCACAGGTTCGAATGGTCGAAAATAGATTTTCTCCCATTGATGCTCGGTCAAGGATTGTACCTTAAACGTCCAATAATTGTGCATCAATTATGTGGTCTGCAGCAAAGGTCATATTTGCGCAGCATCGTGCCATGTCTTGCTCCACTAAAGTGGCCACCAATTCCCACAGTAGGGAAAACACCTTCTGAGAAGTCAAGAGTTATACTTTTTCTCGCCAATTCTGTTGTAAACTTCGCTTTGAGTAGCATCAGATTGAACCCATGAAGTTGTATTTGCTTCATCAACAGTAACTGCCGCATATTTATGAGATAATTACCACATAGGGGAGATATTAAGAAACTAAAGAAAGAAACTGTCTAACTAGTCAAGAGCTCTTATAAAATAGATAGTAAAGGACCCAAGAAGATTGACATGTGTTATGTATGGAGAGTAACATGTCATGTCAGCTTAAAAACTAACAGAATTATAATAGAGAGTAAAGAACTCAAGAAGATTGAAATCTCAAGCTCTAGATAGTAAAGAGCGAGCCTTTATTTATTAATTACTAACGACGTAACTCAATACAAAGTGAAATTCTATTCATGTCTAATCTGACATGAAGAAGAGGGATGCTTTGTTCATTTCTAAAGAAATTATGGTAAACATACCAAAGCATCGTTACCAATATCATTATATATAATATTTCTGATATACTATCACCAAGGTGTGAGAGGAGGGATGCTTTGTTCATTTCTAAAGAAATTAGCCGGATCAACTTTGGTCTTCACATGCACCAACCGGTCAAAGTTGTTCTTGAAATATTTGGTACCCCAAATTCTTGCTTGTTTGTAACTTGTGTTGCCTAGGTTGTTCATTCCCAGGTCAAGATCTCTGTAATTGATATATGCTTGTCGTGGATTTTTCGTAATGTCGCACCCCAAAAAAATAATCAGGCGCGCGGCATCGGCTGGCGATTTTTCTCGTTGTTGCATTTGCTTTGAATTCGTTCGTGGGAGTCGCCACCTAGTAATTTATTGAGGGCTACTAGGAAACCTGATGTACTGGTCTTGTCAGAGATCATGGGTAAGGGACTGGTTGTGGTTAGGGAAGGTATTAGCACCCCTAACACACCCTACCTGAAGTAAGCTGCTTCGTGTTCTGATGTGATTTGAAAATTTAAAATATTAATTAAATTCTTAGGCTTGAATAAATCAGTTATTAAATCCCCGAATATATGTAGAAACTTGTTCTCACATTTTCATGGAAAATACAACTTGATTTTATTTGTCCTTGAGATATTTAACCATATTTAAGAAAATTTAAACTATTAATTAAATTCTAAGGCTTGAATAAATCAGTTATTAAATCCCCGAATATATATAGAAACTTGTCCTTATATTTTCGTGGAAAATACAACTTGATTTTATTTGTCCTTGAGATATTTAATCATATTTAAATTAACAATTAATTCCTTTTGTTTTTTTATAATTCAATAATATAAATAAAAAAAATACAAACACACACACAACTTTCTTTTTATTATTCATTTTTCTTTTCTTTTTCTTTTACATCCCAATACAAATACAAATACAAATACAACTTCAAATTCAAAATAAATAAATAAAAATTACATTAATTAATTTAAAAGTTACAAGAAACAGTCCCTAAAATTCTAAAAATTTCAATGAGGGACTTCTGCAGCGGGAACAGTGTTCGTCATGGTTTCTGGGCTCGGTAACAGTGCGGCGCGTGGACCTCACGCACCACCACTGCGGCGCGTGGGTCCACGCGCCGCCGTGAAAACAACCGAAAATGGGGGGGGCTGTAATGGCTTATTCCTCTCTTCAATCCCCTACTGCCCGTCACCTGCAAATCTCAAACAAAACCCCACATCCAGTCGATTTTAATTTTTTCTTTACTTTTCAGATCTGATTATCCCTTCCTTTTTTTTTTGGTGCGTTTTCCTCTGCTGGTGACAGATCCAGCTTCTGTGGCCGCTGTTGGGCAGTTCTGGCGGCAGGGATGCTGCTGCGGTGGAGATGTTTCCTCGGTGGTGAGCAGATCGGGTCCGTGGGGAGGAGCTGCTGCGGTTGGCGGACGGCGTTGATGGTCCGGAGGAGGAGGAGACACTGCTGAGAAGGGGAGATTCTGTTGCTGGGTCTGTGGCCGTTGGTCTTTTTCAGGTGAGAGAGGGCAGATTTGTGGCTTGGGGGAAACGGAGTGGCTGCTCCGGTTAGGTTTTGAAAGAGAGGGGGGCTGTCGGTTTGTTGCTGGCTAAAAAAAAAAGGCCAGGGGTGGCTCTGTTTCTCTGGTTTTCGGCTGGAGAAGGAGCGGTTGCTTTGGTTGGTGAAGAGAGGAGGAGAGGGTGAGTGTAGGTGGCGGCTGGTTTGTTTGGCAGAGGGCGAGGGAGAGTGGGAGGAGATGGTGAGGCGGCTGTGGCTGTTCCGGTTAGAGGGGTGTGTGTCCACGGCTGGGAAGGAAAACAAAACGAGGGAGGGGCTGCTGTGATGCCGGTGACAAAGCTGGCAGCCGAGTGAGGGAGAAGAGAAAATTAAAACCAGGGGGGGGGTTTCTGTGAGAAGAAGAAAAATGGCTTTGGTTTCAGAGGGAGAGCCCCCCGAGAGGCTGGCTTTAATTTCAAAGAGAAGGGAAAACCATGAAGATGGGGACCCGGCTGCAGGTTGAAGATGAGAAAAAAAAATGGCCGGCTGCTGGGGGAGAAAATAGGAAACGGGGAGAAGAAGAAAATCCCCCAAAGGGATTGGGGACTGTGGGAGAAAAAAATGGCCTGCCCCCCTACTGCCGGGACCCCGAAAAATAGCTTCAATCTCCTTCTTTTTCAAAACTGAGAATGAGAAGAAATAGGGAAAAGAAGACCAAGTGGGTGGGGGTTCAGTTCATCATTTTTAGCCGAAAGAGAGGGATTAAATAATGGTCTTGGGCCAGGGGCAACGGCTAGTTTCGGGTGAAGAGAAAAAAAATTCTTAGGTTGCCCCTCCTTTCAAAATTCAAAATTCCCTTAGGCAAAAAAATTGTTTCGGCCTCAAAATTGGTCCTTTAATTTTCTTTTTTTTTGTAAAATTTGATTTTTCTTGTTTTTTTTGTATTTTTTGAAAACAAGCAATATCAACGTCGACTCAAATACGAAAAATCAATTATTTTGAAAATGACGCGTGAAAAGTCGAACGCATTCGAAAGACCCTTAAAAATTTAAATTCTTTTTTAGACGACGTTGAAAATGCTAAAATGACAAAAATATATTAAAAACATATTTTTTTGGATTTTCTTTGTTTTTCTCTATTTTTGGATTTTTTTTTTAAAATATATCAAAAACATGGGTCAAAAATTGGGTAGCAACAGATGCCCCCTCTTTACAATGCTTACGAAGCAAAAATCCTCAATGTTTTGCATAGTAAGCTTTGTAAAGAAAAACTTGTCTTTTTGCTTAAAAAAAAAAAACCTTTCTTTTTTTTTCTTTTTTATTATCCTGAGATCCCATCTGGCGACCTCCTTTAACCAAAACCAAAGAATGCGTGCAGCTCGGTCAACCTGAAACCCCAATGAAGATTCCCTTTAACCAAAGCTACATGAGATCCCATCTGGCGACCTCATTCAACTGGAACAAAAATATTGTGTAACTCGGTTAACTTGAAATCCTATCTGACGATTCCCTTTAACCAAAGCTACCTGAGATCCCATCTGGCGACCTCATTTAACCAAAACAAAAGAATGTGTGAAAAATGGTCTCATTGTTTGGGTGACGAACCCCAGAAAAATGATGGTCTCATTGTATGGGTGACGAACCCCAGAAAAATGATGGTCTCATTGTATGGGTGACGAACCCCAGTGGAAAGGAGGAAGAGTGGTCTCATTCTTTGGGTGACCTACCCAGGGGGAAGAATGGCCTCATTCTTATGGGTGACCTACCCAGGTAAAAAAAAAAGATGGAGAATGGTCTCATTCTAATGGGTGACCTACCCAGAAAAAAATGGTGGTCTCATTGTGATGGGTGACCTACCTAAGTGGAAAGGGGAAAGAGTGGTCTCATTCTTTGGGTGACCTACCCAGGGGAAGGAATGGCCTCATTCTTATGGGTGACCTACCCAGGTAAAAAAATGGAGAATGGTCTCATTCTTTGGGTGACCTACCCAGAAAAGATGATGGTCTCATTGTGATGGGTGACCTACCCAAGTGGAAAAATGTGAAGTGTGGTCTCATTGTAATGGGTGACCTACCCAGATGGAAAAAATATGATGAAGTGGTCTCGTTGTGATGGGCGACCTACCCAGATGGAAAAAATATGATGAAGTGCGGTCTCATTGTCATGGGCGACCTACCCGGATAGAAAGAATGTGAAGTGTGGTCTCATTGTAATGGGTGACCTACCCAGATGGAAAAAATATGATGAACTGGTCTCGTTGTGATGGGCGACCTACCCAAATAGAAAGAATGTGAAGTGTGGTCTCATTGTAATGGGTGACCTACCCAAAAATGGAAAAAATATGAAGTGTGGTCTCATTGTAATGGGTGACCTACCCAGAAATGGAAAAAATATGATGAAGTGGTCTCGTTGTGATGGGCGACCTACCCAGATAGAAAGAATGTGAAGTGCGGTCTCATTGTAATGGGTGACCTACCCAGATGGAAAAAATGTGAAGTGCGGTCTCATTGTAATGGGTGACCTACCCAGATGGAAAAAAATATAATGAAGTGGTCTCGTTGTGATGGGCGACCTACCCAGATAGAAAGAATGTGATATGACAAGTGTGAAAAATAGGACTTACCTGGCGAAGTCCTGAGGGGATAACAGAAGAAGGGCTGGAAAACTTGGTGCTTCCTAATAATTCCCGATCATAGGGTTTGAAAACTCGGTGTTTCCTGACTGCAAGGGTTGAAAACTCGAGGCTTCCCGATTGCAAGGTTGATCTTTTTCATTTCTTTGGGATTTTCCTAATGGTAAGGTTTATCCCATCGTCCTTTTATTCCATGATCAAAATCGATTCTTTATTATCATCACCACAATGCTTCTTTCTCTTTCCATCATCTTGCTGGACCTCATTAAGGATTTTCCTGTAACAATTCAAAAATATGTGCAAATGGTTTTTTTTTTTTTTTTTTTTGGAGGTTAGATGATATGCATGAATCTTTACCTGATTCGAAATATAGGTTCCCCCCCTCCTTGATGCTCCATCGTCATAGGGTGCCCTTGTTTGTATCCCAAAACTTTCTTTGTTCTTCCGATGCATTGGCTCATTCATGTGCTAGCCATTATTCAGCTGTAAATGCAGTGCCCATCCCGGGCTGTCTTTGACAATTATTGCTCGCATCGTTCATCAAGCTTGGCAATGCCCCCAAGTGTGGTGTTGCTTTGCTTGATTCATCATGAAGAATTTTCTCTCTTGAATTCTTCTGAGAATTATCCTTTGATTGATTGTGTGCATCATGTCAAACACCCCATCAAGATTGTTAAACGGTCATGAACTTGCCTTCGGTTGAAACACCGTTCAAGTATATGTGGTCACCAACCTTCATGGAACAACCAAGTCATCTAGACATGGATCTCATGCTTTGTAGTAAACAGCTCATTATTGTAAGCGCGATGTATTTCTCTATGGATTCCTCTTAGCTTGTCAAATCAGATCGTGAAAATAACTGCTTTGGCATCATCAATGATGTTCATGTTATCACCCATATTCATGCGGTGAAGTGCACATTTGAGCTTCAAAACAAATTGTCCCACACAGTCAGTCTTCGGGGTGGGTGCCTTTCTGACATTCATTCAATGCAGTTGCGTGGTAACGTCTGTTGATAACCATGTTTCAAAGGATGACAATATGAGATTGTCCATCAAGTGCAGCATTGTTCCATAGTAAGTCTTGGTGGTGTGCATATGTTCAATGTTCATTCAAATGCACTCACCCGATAACATCTGTCAGGAGTCATAGCCATGTTTCAGAGGGTGACCCAAGATGAAGATATGAAAATATCCTTCAAGTGCAGTGTTGCTCATCAATTGCTGCTGAAGTACAATAAATCATGGATTGTCTTTGAACAACATTGCCCCTAGTTGATCTGAACATGCTCATTCTTCTGTTTACAACCAAATGGCTTTTGTGAATGCCAGGAATGACTTTGATGGACTTTGATGACTCATCATGTGATTCTTTCTTTGCCCCAGCTGATCTGGATACTGTTTGTTTTCCTTCTTAAGGTCCACTGTATTGCCCCCAGCTGCTCAACTTTTCAAGGAGTGTCGAGGATTTCAATGTCATTTCTATCAACGATTTTGCATACTCAATCAATGTTCTTCTGTGTTTGATAATCTTCCTTGTTCTGGAATCAACTCTCATACTTCAAAGATCTTGTCTATTCAAAGTCTAGTTTGTTGAAATGAAATCAGAGATGTCCTTTTTGAAAATCTTTTGAAAATCAAGCTTTTTGATCAAAGACCCAACACACGTTATTCGAAATACACAGTCCTTTGATTGTCTTGTATTTTGAAAACAGAAATTGACCCAATATAGGATTAAAAATGGCTTTTTCCATGGTTCTTTGTATCAATTTGAATCCTTGATATTGGGTATATCATTTTATAGTCTATGATGAGGTGACCGTTGTATGAATTTCAAAAGAAACAAAAAATGCTCAAGTCAAAACTCAGGCTTTATCAAGAAAGGTTGTTTCTTTTCTTAGCATTTATTTTATCAACATGCATAATAACCAATAGTTTAATTCATGAAGCCACGACTCTTATGGAAAAACTCTTCAAGTTTTGAGAGCGCCATTCATCGATTCAAATTGCTTACTTGATTAAAAAGGGCTTTTAAAAGCACGTAATGCAGGCTATGATTCATGGCTATGAAAGAAAAGAATTTCAAAGGCTCAAAAGGTATTTGAGGGTTTCAACGACTTAGGATCAACATTGACTATTCATCGATTCTCTTTCTCTTATTGTCATTGTAGAGAAAGTGACATATAACCTTGTTAATCTCAAATATCAGAATTCTCTTGACATAGGTCATAATGCAAATCCAACTTTTCTTTGATGAATAACCAATCTAAAACAATTTGAAGACATTAGAGGCTTTATCCTATACACACCAAAAGATATGAAGCATCGATTTTTCTAGTGTTGACTTTTGGCATTTATTGTCTTTTCTCATTTGAAAGTTGTCTTGCCTCTCTTAGAATTGGTAGGCATTTTCTTCCATTTCCTCAAAGTTTTTCTTGGATGGCCCTCAATCTATGGATTTTCTTCTTCTAGCCCTTTCTCAAACATTGGACTTTTGTTCTAAGCTCTTCTTTGATCCATTGATTTTATCCGTGTCTCCAAAACATTTCTCATTTGCCCCCAGTGTGGGGTGTGCTCCTAGTCAGGGTTTCCTTTTGAAAGAAAATATTTTACCAGGCTCAAAATGGGACTGCAAATGATATAATTTTTAGAAAGTGAAAGGATATCAAAGATGGCCTTTTCTCATTTCAAGCAAAGTCGGTTAGAACTGATAAATTTTGACCTCATCTAATGTAATGATTTGGACTTGTAAGAGTCAATGACTAACGAGTCCATAGCTACCGAAACCACTACATGTCATTATGCATACTGCTAAAACTTAGCTATATGATGTGTGGTTCAATTTTAAGTGTGAGCTCAAAATTTGTTCGGTCACCTCATGTCATTTCAACAAGAATCGAGTCATTTATGCAATCAAAACACTTTAAATCTTCAGGATTGATTAGCCTTTATCGCATGTTGGAGTTTGATCAAAATATTTTGAAAATACCCTTTGAAAGAAGTATCTCCTGATTTCAAAACAACAAGAAGACAAAGAAAAGACATGTTTCGTTCAAGGATGAGATTTGATCCCAAAACAAAATGCAAAATGTCAAAAATCCATAACAAAAATGCTTGACAGTTTTAACTCCTTCTTGGATCAGCTTCTCTAGCAATATCTATGTTTTGCCTAGCAATTCCGATCACTGGTCATTCTGAAAATGATTGATGACATCATCTTTCGCAAATTGATCTCGACTCTTGAAACTCTTGCATCTGTTTAACTAAAATGGCCGAGGACCCCACCATGACATCACATCTGTTATCAGGATTATACCACCTAGAAATTGGTGGTTTCATGGGATTTGTCGGAGTCAAGCAAAATTCTGGAATCTGGCAGATGCTGGTTGACAAACTTAAACGGCGGAGGAATGTCCCATCTTAGCAAAGACATTTGAGCAATTGATGCTGCCGTGAGACCTGGCTATACCACATAATTAAGGGTTCACACCGTTGAAGTCATCTCCTGATTTACCTCTCATCATTGTTCTGGAATCCATGACAGATCCTTCAATCTTTCCTCTTTTCATAGCTTGTTCAATTCTTCGGCAAATCCTCACAACATCATTTCAATCTTCCAATGTTGTTGTGGTTGGTTGCGGATTGTTGGAAAACTTTCCAACAGCTTGGTAATCTTGGCAGCGCCCAGAAACTTGTAGTATCGCCACTACCGACGAGTGGAATCATGCCTTATCTCTATTGGAAGAGCACCTGATGAATCTAAAACTCCTTTGTCCCCTCTTCGATTTATCACTGACAGTGCAGCAAACAAACACCTATAGAGGAAGTCCTGCTCTGTTGAAGTTTCAGTATTCTTCATGTTTTTCAGTCTAGGCATGTCTCTTCTCTCTACTTTTGAGTTTTAATGCCGACATTGTTGGAGGAAAATCATAGATGATTTGAAACTACTGTATTCCTTCTTGGATTTCCCACTTGCGGATCCACAAACAGATTCCTGCCGAGAGAGCTCTGCTACGTTGAAGTTTGATGTCTGCTCATATTTTTTTAGACCAGGTCTGACTCTTCAACCTACTAAAAGGTCTTCATGCTGAAGCTGATGAGAGAAATATTTGTGGCATATGCAACTTATAAATCCCCTCTTGCATTCCCAATTTGCAGAGCCATAAATGGATTTTTGTAGAGAGAGCTCTGCCACGTAGAAGTTCAGTGTCTAATCATGGTTTTTCAGACCAACATCTTGTGCTGCTGAAATGGAATTGAGCTCATAACTGGGGTAGCTTCAAAGAAGACTAATGCACCATGTAAAGGAGGCTAGTAGTCGTTTGGTTTCATTAAATGATGTGGAGGCGATGAACATTTAACAGTGCAACTGGACAAGAATCAGAGTTGTCATTAGTTGATGATTGAAGGCGTTGTTGTTTGTTCATGACTGAAAATGAGAGATATAGCTTCAATTGGATGTGAACAAGCAGTGTTCCTATAGAAGACTATGCAGACATTCTCTTTCCATTTGATGCTCAACACTCGTTCGAGCAGATCTGAGTCCAGCTATTTCACCTTTGATGCTCTCAAACTCAAACTGATAATGAGACTCTATCTGACACCTTTCTTCACCTCCATCATTTTTCTTCAATTATGTGCAGCACAGCTTGTGTGGGGACCTACCTTTCAACCCGGTAAATGTATGTAATCTATATGACGAACTCGCCCTTCGAGGGGTGACAAAATAATCGTAACTCTTGTATAATGGAACAAGAATCGTGATTTTGCTCAGATGCAAACAACGATAGCACATACAACTTAAAGACAAGTTCTATTTATTTTACGTGAGACAGGGTAGGTTTGCTATTTGGTCTCTAAAAGGGTCTCTTGTTGTCCCAGTGATTGCCCTCGTAAAGGCAATATAGGGGCCCAGCAGGTAATTGGTTGGCACGTGTCCAACTATTACAAGTCTAAGCACTCAACAAAGAGTTGGGGTTTACACAAACTTCAACCTTGACTCAAGTCGTAAGGTAAGCTGCTAGTCCCCCACCTAACCTAAAGCTTGTGTGTGCTTTCAAAAATTAAAACTTGTGATGCATGAGAGAATTATATACAATGCATGAATAAAACACAAATAAAATAAAACAAAGTACAAAAAAAAAAAAAAAAAAAAAAACTTAAACACATCAAAACACAAAGCTTAGTCCGATAAAGTTGAAAACAATACCTTTCCCCAGTGGAGTCGCCATTCTGTCGCACCCCAAAAAAATAATCAGGCGCGCGGCATCGGCTGGCGATTTTTCTCGTTGTTGCATTTGCTTTGAATTCGTTCGTGGGAGTCGCCACCTAGTAATTTATTGAGGGCTACTAGGAAACCTGATGTACTGGTCTTGTCAGAGATCATGGGTAAGGGACTGGTTGTGGTTAGGGAAGGTATTAGCACCCCTAACACACCCTACCTGAAGTAAGCTGCTTCGTGTTCTGATGTGATTTGAAAATTTAAAATATTAATTAAATTCTTAGGCTTGAATAAATCAGTTATTAAATCCCCGAATATATGTAGAAACTTGTTCTCACATTTTCATGGAAAATACAACTTGATTTTATTTGTCCTTGAGATATTTAACCATATTTAAGAAAATTTAAACTATTAATTAAATTCTAAGGCTTGAATAAATCAGTTATTAAATCCCCGAATATATATAGAAACTTGTCCTTATATTTTCGTGGAAAAATACAACTTGATTTTATTTGTCCTTGAGATATTTAATCATATTTAAATTAACAATTAATTCCTTTTGTTTTTTTATAATTCAATAATATAAATAAAAAAAATACAAACACACACACAACTTTCTTTTTATTATTCATTTTTCTTTTCTTTTTCTTTTACATCCCAATACAAATACAAATACAAATACAACTTCAAATTCAAAATAAATAAATAAAAATTACATTAATTAATTTAAAAAGTTACAAGAAACAGTCCCTAAAATTCTAAAAATTTCAATGAGGGACTTCTGCAGCGGGAACAGTGTTCGTCATGGTTTCTGGGCTCGGTAACAGTGCGGCGCGTGGACCTCACGCACCACCACTGCGGCGCGTGGGTCCACGCGCCGCCGTGAAAACAACCGAAAATGGGGGGGGCTGTAATGGCTTATTCCTCTCTTCAATCCCCTACTGCCGTCACCTGCAAATCTCAAACAAAACCCCACATCCAGTCGATTTTAATTTTTTCTTTACTTTTCAGATCTGATTATCCCTTCCTTTTTTTTTTGGTGCGTTTTCCTCTGCTGGTGACAGATCCAGCTTCTGTGGCCGCTGTTGGGCAGTTCTGGCGGCAGGGATGCTGCTGCGGTGGAGATGTTTCCTCGGTGGTGAGCAGATCGGGTCCGTGGGGAGGAGCTGCTGCGGTTGGCGGACGGCGTTGATGGTCCGGAGGAGGAGGAGACACTGCTGAGAAGGGGAGATTCTGTTGCTGGGTCTGTGGCCGTTGGTCTTTTTCAGGTGAGAGAGGGCAGATTTGTGGCTTGGGGGAAACGGAGTGGCTGCTCCGGTTAGGTTTTGAAAGAGAGGGGGGCTGTCGGTTTGTTGCTGGCTAAAAAAAAAAGGCCAGGGGTGGCTCTGTTTCTCTGGTTTCGGCTGGAGAAGGAGCGGTTGCTTTGGTTGGTGAAGAGAGGAGGAGAGGGTGAGTGTAGGTGGCGGCTGGTTTGTTTGGCAGAGGGCGAGGGAGAGTGGGAGGAGATGGTGAGGCGGCTGTGGCTGTTCCGGTTAGAGGGGTGTGTGTCCACGGCTGGGAAGGAAAACAAAACGAGGGAGGGGCTGCTGTGATGCCGGTGACAAAGCTGGCAGCCGAGTGAGGGAGAAGAGAAAATTAAAACCAGGGGGGGGGTTTCTGTGAGAAGAAGAAAAATGGCTTTGGTTTCAGAGGGAGAGCCCCCCGAGAGGCTGGCTTTAATTTCAAAGAGAAGGGAAAACCATGAAGATGGGGACCCGGCTGCAGGTTGAAGATGAGAAAAAAAAAATGGCCGGCTGCTGGGGGAGAAAATAGGAAACGGGGAGAAGAAGAAAATCCCCCAAAGGGATTGGGGACTGTGGGAGAAAAAAATGGCCTGCCCCCCTACTGCCGGGACCCCGAAAAATAGCTTCAATCTCCTTCTTTTTCAAAACTGAGAATGAGAAGAAATAGGGAAAAGAAGACCAAGTGGGTGGGGGTTCAGTTCATCATTTTTAGCCGAAAGAGAGGGATTAAATAATGGTCTTGGGCCAGGGGCAACGGCTAGTTTCGGGTGAAGAGAAAAAAAATTCTTAGGTTGCCCCTCCTTTCAAAATTCAAAATTCCCTTAGGCAAAAAAATTGTTTCGGCCTCAAAATTGGTCCTTTAATTTTCTTTTTTTTTTGTAAAATTTGATTTTTCTTGTTTTTTTTGTATTTTTTGAAAACAAGCAATATCAACGTCGACTCAAATACGAAAAAATCAATTATTTTGAAAATGACGCGTGAAAAGTCGAACGCATTCGAAAGACCCTTAAAAATTTAAATTCTTTTTTTAGACGACGTTGAAAATGCTAAAATGACAAAAATATATTAAAAACATATTTTTTTTGGATTTTCTTTGTTTTTCTCTATTTTTGGATTTTTTTTTTTAAAATATATCAAAAACATGGGTCAAAAATTGGGTAGCAACACGTAACATAAGGAGTCATATAGCTGTAAAGTTTTCTGATCCAGCTTGTATATATTTGAGATCTCTCACTGTCTTGATCGCCCCAAAAGACTGCATAATGAATTTGGAATAGATTCCCAGCTCTATGTGGAAATGGAGTGCTGGTCTCGGAAATTTCATCCATTTTGCCCCCATAGGCTGTGAGTTGCAATTGAGCTACTTGGGCATCCAGTTGGTTAAGCCTTTCCCATATTCCTTCCAAAGCGATTTCAGGTATAGGCTCTTTCACACTCACATAGTCTGTTTTTGCCTTGAAAGATCCTGTGGATCCTGGACTCCTATCAAGCAAAACATCCAAGGATGTATTGCGTGGAAATGACGCGAAGTAGACAGTAGACTCGATCCAACTCATCTCGATGCAGTCTTCTTTAACCAAACCGAGCTGGGGAAAGCTCTGTTGCATCATTGATAGGAGTCTATCGACTCCACCAAGAAACAAGGAAGTGTATGCAGCGAGTATTGTTGTCTTTCCTTCCTGAGAGGTGTTCACTCTCGAAAGGAAAATTCTGGAAAATAGATCTTCGTCAAACTTTCCTATTGCCGACTGCCACTGATGAACGAGTTTTGTTGCATTTTGTTCCAAAGTTCTAGTGACGTTGAACACTGTCACAGTTGGTGGAACTGTGACCAATTCCAGTTTCCACGCAACAACAACTCCAAAAGTGTTGCCTCCACCTCCTCGAATGGCCCAAAACAGATCCTCTCCCATCGATGCTCGGTCAAGGATTCTACCTTTAGCATCGATTAATTTGACATCAATAATGTGGTCTGCAGCGAGGCCATATTTTCGCATCATCATTCCATGTCCTCCTCCACTAATGTGCCCACCGGATCCCACAGTTGGGCAAACACCTCCTGGGAAGGCAAGAGTTCTACTTTTCTCAGAGATTCTGTAGTAAACTTCTCCTAGTGTAGCACCAGCTTGAACCCATGCAATTTTTTTCCCTACATCAACTGTAACTGTTCGCATATTGATCAGATCAATAACCACAAAGGGTACAACTGTAACATAAGAGAGGCCCTCATAGTCATGGCCACCACTTCGAACTCTAATTTGCAGGCCATGTTTTTGGGAACAAGCAATGGCAGCTTGAATGTGGGCTTCATTTAAAGGTTTAACAATAACTAGTGGTTTCGGGGTGGCACCTGTGTTGAACCTGCCGTTTCGTAAAGAAAACTGCAAGACAGATGAGTATGAGGAGTTGATTGGGGTGAAAAATGACCATAGAAATGGAGTTTGAGTTTTGAGAATGAAGGCATTGAAGAAAATCCTCATGACGATCAGCTGAAGCTACCCATGAGAATGAAAACAGAAAGAGAAACAGGAATGGGAATGGGAACTTTGAAGAGCTTAGAGAGTTCATGATTCTGATAATGTTTTGTGCATATAGAAAGATGCAAGAGACTCCCTTATTTATATAGTTCTGAAGGGTGTTTGTTTATGAAAATTTTGTGCCCTATTAACCTAGAAGATGTTGACAATTCAACCATAATCTAGATTACATCTTGAGGAACATCAACACATGGAAACGTGACAAATTCCAAACAAGGATCGTAGCCAACTTTACTTATGGAACCATTTCTTGGTGTGGTAGCTTTGTTCATATTTTTATGTTCTATTACTTGGGCAATGACACTCAAGCCATTTAGTTTTGGATGAACTGTTTTTAGTAATTCTGACGATTGAATTAAACAATAATAACATCAAAGGATTGATAATCTGTATTACTAGTTTTTATGCATGTTATGATTGAGTTTTTGGCCTAACTTCTAAGTGTTTTTTTTTTTTTTTTTGTGAAACCCTTTGCTTTAATATCTATATGTTGATCAAATTTTGTGTTTGGTAGGATCATGATGGCGTTGTAATTGCAATCCATTACACTAATACAAAATTGGAAAAGACAAATGAAAACCCTAATAGAAATTATCACGTCATTGTATACGGATAAAAATTGAGATAGAAAATTTCCGATCATAATTTCTGAAAAAAACAACAATAGTATAAGTAATTTCATCAATATTTTTGACGTGTCAAATTGCAGATGAAATTATTGATTAAAATTCCATAAAAAAATTCTATCAATGATTTTTAAATGAATTAAAACTAGAAAATCTTCTCTTCCTCCCATTTCTTCTTCATTCAATTAAAATCACCACAGCCCTTTTTCTCCCATTTCATCGATTTCGGTAGCCCCTCACAAATCCGACCACCCAAGCCATTGGCGCCTAACAACCTTTGTCCAGTAGCATCAGCTTTTCTTTCTTGATTTTTAAGCTTTGCTTCATAAAATAAGCAAACTCATTCTTTTATGTCTTAACCCATTTATGCTTAAAATTAATTGATTAAAGTTTGTTTGTAGCTTTGTAATTTAGTTGTACGTGTAAGTTTTTTGGTTGTTTTTTAATGATAATTTTATTATATTAATATATGATAGGTAGTTTAAAGTTTCTTTGGGATTTTGAAAAAATGGTTTTAATGATAAAATTGAATTTGATTTTGTAACTTAATTGGGTTAGAATTGAAGAATTAATATATAATTGAATGAATATCAATTTTTTTATATAAATTTTATGAGTTTTGTTTTATCAATTAATTAGGAGTTATCCACCTGTATGTAATTTTATGGGAGATTGATAATAATTAATTAGGAGTTATCCACCTGTATGTAAGTCAACAATTTAACATGAGATGTGAATTGCTACATATAACACGTTCTAATTATATTAATTTACCATAAAGGTTATCATAAATTATAATTTGGACACACACAGTACTGTAATTTATCATAAAATGTAATTTTTTTTCTTTTAATTTTATACTTAAATATTAGCTTATTCAAATTTTATATTGATAATTTGTTTCAATTAACTTATTATATATAGAGTTATTGTAACCATACAAACTATTTTGATATTAAATTAATGCTTTGACGACAAAAAAATCCATTTTAGCGTTTATTTTTTTTATTTTTGATTCTTTTGTTTTGATATTTTAATTTTTTATTTAAAATTATATTTTATTAATGTTTTAGTTTTTAGGATTAAGAAAGGAGAGAGAATGTTTCTTAAAAACTATACAAGATTAGACACTGTAATCATTGCCGCCCACGTTTCAAATTTTATCTGTGTTGTTTTGCAGCGTTTATAATTCGCAAATGTTTATGAATTATGCATGCATGTTTTTTTATGGGAATTAGACTAAGATCAGACAGTACTGTACTCTTTAATCATGCCGGCCAACGTCTCATTCAAAAGTTGGTGGCAAATATAAATTATTTTACTATAAGTTAAAAAACTTACGTGGAAAGACTATTCATGCTAGTAAGTCAACCAACACATGTTTTTTATGTTTTTTTTTTTAACTGGGTTCTTCAAACTTTATTTACCACCTCAAATCATTTTTTTCACTTGTATTCTTCTTTTTTATGTCCTTCAACCATTTTTTATTTCCATCCTTTTTTTATTAATTGTTTTTGTTATTTATTTAACAATTATAGTTTTGTTCTGTAAAATTCATCACTGATAAACCACGAAATATTATTTGAAATAAAAAACATGCGAGATAATGTAAAATAAAATAATATTAGAAAAACAATGAAAATAAAATATAAGAAAAAGACATAATTTATTATGAGTTGCAAGGTTATTAACATGTATAATATTTAAATTATTTTATTAAATGAAGATATAACTTTTTAGTTTGATAACAAAAAAAGTAAACTGGTAAGTCGAGTTTGATAACAAAAAAATATAATTCTTTACAATATAAATGTTTTTTATATTAAAAAAAATTATGCGACCCACTGAGTATTACCGGATATAAACTAGTGTATATTTAGAAGAGCAAGATAAATGTGCACGCATTATATTCATGAGCAGACGCAAGCATCTTTCGTTTGTTGAAAAACAAAAATAAAGTTTGGTCATATTTTAGGCGTAATTTTCTTAACAAGTAGCTTTCATTGAGTTTCTCATTTCACTGGCAAGTATATTTATAAGAAAGATTTTCAAAGAAGAATATATTGCTTGAATATATAGAGAGTAGCTAGCTAGCAGCTATACACAGGCCTTCATTGAATTTCTCCCTTATTTGCTTTCCTGGAAGAGATTCTGTCAACAAATATCAATTTATAAGGGTAGATGGGGAGGGATTGATGGTCAGAGGCACATGCATAACGTTTAGTTGCACTCTCTCATGTGAGACGTGCGTTTTGTAGATCTTGAAGCAATGAATTTTGCCACGGCACAATAATTTTAATAGCCCTTTTGACTGACTACAGAAGTTAAAAAGGAGATCACATCTATAAGTAAAAACTATTCAAGCGGAATAAATCCTCTGTATTGATTAAGTTCAAATATATATACAAGATACATTAGGGTTCCCTTATAGACTAGAAACTGGTAAGGAATGACAGCTAAATCAATGTAGATTGATACAAAATATTCTTACGTATCTTTCCTATTTACATCAAAACACTATTGATATAATTTCCAACACTCCCCCTCAAGTTGGAGAATGAATATCAATAGCTCCCAACTTGCACATGAGTTGTTTGAACTTTTCCATTCCCAAAGCTTTTGTAAACACATCTGCTAATTGTTGTGAAGAAATCACGTATCGAGTAGCAATTTCACCTCGTAAAATTTTGTCCCGAATAAAGTGGCAATCCATTTCAATATGTCGAGTTCTCTCATGAAATACAGGTTTTTTCACAATGTGTAAGGCAACTTGATTATCACAATGAAGAGTAACAGGATCTGAAACTGGCATATGTAAATCTGTTATTAAATGTCTTAACCAAGTAAGCTCACAACATGTACATGTCATTGCTTTGTATTCAGCTTTTGCACTTGATAAGGAAATTGTCTTTTGCCTTTTGGTTCTCCATGAAATTAAAGAATTTCCAAGGAATACACAATACCCAGTGGTGGAACAGTGAGTGACAAGACAATCCGCCCAATCAAAGTCACAAAATGCTCTTAAGTGTAATGAATTAATTGAATGAAGAAGCAAACCTTGACCAGGAGTTGATTTTAAATAACAAACAACTCGAAGAGCAGCAACCATGTGAGGTTGACGTGGTTCATGCATGAATCGGCTGAGAATGTGAACTGAATATGTAATATTCTATTTAGTGATGGTTAAGTAAATTAATCGACCAACTAGGTGTTGGTACATATAAGGATCTTTGAGCAATTCTCCTGTAATTGAAAGTCTACATTCTTCCATAGGAAACTCAACTGGTTTGGCACCCAAGTATCCATTGTCTTTGATAATTTCCTAAGCATATTTGCACTGAGAAATGTAAATACCTTTCTTGGAACGGGCTATTTCAATGCTTAAGCAGAATTTCAGGTCACTAAGGTCTTTGATGAGGAAACGAGTGTGGAGGAACTGCTTTAAACCTTTGATAGATTCAATGTTGTTCTCGGTTATTAAAATTACATCCATATAGATTAATAGGACAGTAAGGGATGTGCCGTCTCTTTTGATGAACAAGGAATAGTCGGCTTTTGACTGAAAGAAACCAGCAGCAAGAACAACTTCTGTGAACTTAGAGAACCACTATCGAGATGCTTGCTTAAGCCCGTATAGTGACTTATGGAGGTGACACACAATGTTCTCCCCTTGTCACTGAAGACCAGGAAGAGGAGACATATAAATTTCTTCCAATAAATCACCATTTAAGAAAGCATTGTTGACGTCTAGCTGGTGCAAAGGCCAGTTCAAATTGGCAGCGATAGCAAGGAGGCAGCGGATAGTGACCATTTTTGCAGTGGGGGAAAAAGTACATGATAATCAATTCCAGCAGTTTTTGTGAAACCCCGAGCGACCAGGCGAGCTTTATAACGCTTGTTGTAACCCATTTTTGGGCTAAATAAATAAATAGCCGAAGAAGGTTAGAAAAAATAACAAGAGGCATAAGCGCTCAGAAAATGGTCGAAAGATTGGTCAAGGAGGTTAAAAAATACAGAGATTGGATTTTTGGCAGTATTTTCTTGAAGGATGAGAGCCCTGTTGAGAAGGAAAATGTAAATGTTTGAGGAGAAAAGCCCAAATTTAGATGTTTATGGACTTAATTGGATTTTATTTGAATTTTATAGAGGATTGGAGTGCAAGAAAAATTGATTTTTAAGTCAATTTGGGCTTTAATTAGAAGAAATTTAAGTTCTGGGGCCAAAATATATTTTTTAGGAATTTATTGGGTCAAATCAGGGGGCTTAATTGCATAAATATTGAAGTTTAATGGACAATTAGGGGTTTAATTGTGAAAATCCGAAACCAGGGACCAATTTGGAAAAAGCGGGTAAATATGGGGGGCTGTCTTGATTTGATCCAGGGGCGTAATTGAAGAAATTGGAAGTTTATTGATCAATTGAGGGCTTAATTGCATAAATCAGAGGCCAAGGACCAAGACGAAAAACGCGGCCAACTATGGGGGCGAGGACCGAATTTGGCAGGGACGTAATTGAAAGAATCAAAAGATAATTGAGGGCTGAGTTGAAATTTTGCGTATTCTGGCGCCTTTTTTTTAAATGAAACGGCGCGTTTTCCCCAAAACGACGCCGTTTCATACACAAAAAAAAAAAAAAAAAAAAGAGGACCGAACGGTGCCGTTTTGAACGGCACTATTCACCTTTCTTCTTCCTCCCCGAACGTGCAGCAGCATGGACGAAACCTTTGTTTAATCAGTCGGTGCCCCTCTCTCCTCGCGTGCGCTGACAGACCAAGCCCATGCACCTCGGACGATGCGAAGCCAGGAGGGCCACGCCGTGATCGACCACGCTCACCGACCAGCCGACCGGCGCTGCCCCCCACGTTGCCCCAGCTCAACCCACCTTGTTCTGCTCCCCACGCTGCCCATGCAGCCCCGCTCCTTTGCCCGCCTATAAAAGAAGAGGAAAGATGTGAAGCACGGAAGAAAAAAAAGGAGACCGAAACCAAAGAGAGAGAGAGAAACTGAAGGAGAGAGAAACAGTGGACCTAAAGTAATAAACACCTAAAACTCAAGAAAACGAAACTGAGAAAAGGGAGAAGAGGACAGAAGCCGTGGGAGAGTTTAAAGAAAACGTTAACCGAACACGACCCGAGAGGACACACCCGAACTGTGGGGAACCGTCGTTCTGAGCCGCCGATCTCCGCTGCAACACCGTCAACCCGTACGTTCGACCAGCAGCCTCACCTCCGCCGTGCCAGGTATTTTTTCTTTCCCCCCTACGTTTTCATTTTTTATATTTGTTATCCTCCTGCATGCAGAATCGTTCTGCATGCAGGAGGTAGGGGAAGGGAAAATAATTCCCTTCCCCGTGGGTTTTTTTTTACACTGGGCCGGGTTTCCGGCCCAGTTTTGTTATTATTTATTTTGGGCCAGACCGAGTCTGGCCCAGTCTAAAGAGTTTTTTTTTTGTTGGGCCGAGATCGGCCCATCCTCCTTGCGGGCCGAGATCGGCCCGATTCTAGCTAGGTTGGGTTCGGCCCATTCATTTGGGCCGGCCCAACCCGATTTGTTATTATATATATATTATGAATTATAGTATATTGTAATATATATGTGTGTATATTGTGTATATATTTTTTCTACTAAAAAAAAATATTTCAAAAAAAATCTAAAAAAATATTGTTGATTTTCCTGCATGTTTTGGTCAAAAGTGTTTAATGTTGGTTTGTATTTTTTATACCGTAAAGATACAAAACCAGTGTTAAAAATACCCGGTTTTCGTCAAAATATCAAAAGATTTTCAGAATAAAAAATGTTTTTGCTTTCAAAAAAATTCTAAAAAGTCCCTAAAAATGTTGTTGATTTTTCTGCATATTTTTATCAAAGTGGATTAATATTGGGTTGTATTTTTATACCGTAAGAATACAAACCCAGTATTAAAATGCCCGATTTTTGTTAAAGCATCAAA
Organism: Populus alba; assembly: GCF_005239225.2. Classification (NCBI taxonomy): domain Eukaryota; kingdom Viridiplantae; phylum Streptophyta; class Magnoliopsida; order Malpighiales; family Salicaceae; genus Populus; species Populus alba. Next base: position 53,685,889 of record NC_133284.1, on the reverse strand, counting down.
AAATAAATATTTTCCAAAAAAAGGTTTTGTTTTCATGCATACGACCTAGTCTCTCCAATATATATATATAAATATTATAACATCATATTTTTCACACAACAAAGAAAATTTTCAAAACAATATATGTATTAGCATGCATTTTGGCTTTAATAACCAGTTTATTTAAGCCATGAGAACTAGGCCAATATTTCAAAAAAAAAATCAAAAATCTTTTTTTTTTTTGTTTTCTTTTAGTATTTGGGATTACGAATTTATACGTAAAACGTATTCCTAAATATTATTAATGAAATTTTGGTATGGACGTTAGAACGGTTAGGATTTTACCCGATAAGATAAAGCCTTTCTTACCGAGGAGGATTTTTCTTGAACCATAGACAGACCAACAACTAGAAAAACACGAAAAATACCTTAGATTTTATCAGACAATAAAACAATGCAGCTTACCTTAGGTAGGGTGTATTTGGGGTGCTAATACCTTCCCTTTACGCAACTAGTCCCCGTACCCGATCTTTGAGACCAGTTAGGGTTCCTAGTGACCAAAATACTAGGTGGCGACTCCCTTTCCATTTTCCACCCATAAAAGACAATATTTTCTTGTATCCCCATAGATATAGATAGATTTACATTGTAGATAAGAAAATGGAAAAAAACTAATATTTTTTTCGCCGCGACGCCGCACACGTGCGACAGAATGGCGACTCCACTGGGGATCTTGTAGACTAAGCTTTGTTTTGTCTGATTTATTGGTGTGTTTGTGTGTTTATTGTTAATATGTCTGTCCTTTTTATTTGCGTATTTATTTTATTTTATTCTACTCATATTATTCATGCATTCTATACAATTGTCTCATGCATCACTTGCTTTAATTTTGAAAAGCACACACAAGCTTTAAGTTAAGTGGGGAATTAGCGATTTACCCTAAGACTATTGGTCAGGGTTTAAATGCGTGAAACACCCAACTCATATCTGAGTGCCTGCTTGGTAATGGTGGGCATACGTGTCTTAACTGTTCCTTGCAACGCCCCCATACTTCTTTACGAAGAACGTCACTGGGCAGATATGAGACCCTTTCAGACCAGATAGAAAAACTACCCACTCTCACTGATAATTAGAGCTTGTCCTTAGGTTGTGAATCTTACTTTCATTTTGCATCACGATTAATAATTTGAATTCATCAACCCAGGTTTTTGAGCTGAAATCATGACTAAGTACCTCTCTTTCCAAGAATATGGACAAGAGTCTGAGTTGGCTCAGATTGCCGAAGGAAATGCCAAGAATCGATACTAGTGGTTTACCATGCATTACCAAGGTAAATCACATGGTCAACGACTTAGGAAAGTTGCTGCCTATCATGGAATATGTCGACGAGACTTTGTTTGAAAGGAGATATGGGAGAATTGCACAGATAATGAGGTTACCTGTACAAGCAGCGGCGATCAAAGCCCTTCTGAGATTTTGGGATCCAAGTTATCGGTGTTTTACCTTTGGAAACATCGATATGACACCCACCTTGGAAGAATATGAGAGAATTCTGGACTTTCCAAATGACAGCCACAGAATCTACACCGACGCAGATTTGAAGACACAGCTTCGGAAGTAGTCAACTTATTAAGCTTAGGAAAGATCAGCTAGTGTAGAGTCGCTGAAGGGGGTTTTTAAATGGAAGGTCATTGAAGCCCGAATGAAGAAAAATGCCGAAGAAGGCAAGTTGGGAGACGAGCGTTATAGGTTGGTGGCCTTCGCCATTTTTGGCTAGTGTTGTTCCCTTCCGAAACTGGGGTCATCAGTTTAGAAGCAGCAAGTGTCTTCGTCGAGTATGAGCGTGACCGGATCAATCCTTCCTCAGCCATCTTGGGGGAAACCATGTTATCTCTTAGTCACTGCCGGACACATGGAAAAGGGGCAATGAGATGTTGCGTCCCTATGTTGTACCTATGGATAATTAGTCATATCGAAGCACCGAGAGACATCTTCAACAACTTTTGGTGGTTTGACTTGCGACCATTAAAGATTACCATAGATGAGACTTGGAAGAATTGGGATGAGAAAGGCATGGAGGGATAAGTATGCAACATTGCCAAGTAGCAACTTCAAATGGAAGGCACCGTGGATGAACAACGTTATTTGCACAATGAGCTTGCGGAAACAAGACATGGGTTCCTCTAATTGGTGTAACCGGTTACATCAGCTATGCGCCCGCCCTCGTAACAAGGCAGTTTGGCGGAATGCAATATACGCCAAGAACCTTGGGTTTAGCTGATTTCATTGGGTTATTCAAGCACCAACCGTTCATCCAAGAAATGGAGCTTATCCGACAGGATTGGGAAAGACCCGTGAAGGTGAAAAGAGAAGAAGGAAGCAGTTTTGAAACCTCATTCAGCCATAATTATATAGTTTGGAGGAATGAAGATTTTTCTGAAGTGAAGGGTCTCTCTACACAAGAACAGTCTGAGGCGGCTATGGAACCACAGAAAAGGGAAAGAAAGGATGATTTAAGAAAGCAGTTAGACCAGTGTATAATAGAACTCAACAGAAGTAAGGGGCGACAACAACTGTTAGAGAACCAGCTAGAGGAGGAAAATACGATGAGAGTTTTCCTGAATCAGCGGTTAGAAAAACAAGAGAAGCAGCTAATGTCTCTAAAGGAATGGCAGAAAAAGGTTGAGGTAGCTGAAGAGATAACAACAGGGGTCCAGGCTGAGTTGAGGAGTCGAATAGCTGATTATGATGAGTTGGTCAAGAAGAATGGGATAGCAGAAAAAGAATTGGCTAAAGTTAGGAGGGCAACAAAAGGCGTGAATGTTGATAAGGAGACGATAGATTCTTTGAAGAAGGGAAGGAAACTTCTTTTAAAGAAAATAGAAGTTGAAAAGGAGAAGAATCGTCTAGCCAACCTCGATATAGAAGAAGGAAGGAAGGTTAGAGCTCAATACATGGTGCAACTAGAGGAAGAAAGAAATGCGAGAAGGGCCGCTGAGTCTGACATGAGAGATTACCAGAAGAGAGCTGAGTCTTCAAAAGGAAGAATAAGGGCTTTACAATCGGAGATCGAGGTACGAGAAGAAGAGTTAAGGGAGTTGAGAAGCCACTACTTCGAGATGGAAGAAGAGATGAGCAAGGCTAAGCAAGAGCGTCAAGAATGCCAAGACTACATGGACAGCTTCGCAGTTCAAATCAATTCCAAAATAGCAGAGCTGGACATCGAAAAGGAGGAGCTACAGAGCACAAGAGATAAGTTGGCACAATCAGAGAATATGGTGCGAGTATTGGAAAGAAGCAATGAAGCATTAGGAGCCAGCAACGAAGCAATAATCGGAGATAACGCTGTATTCCATGATAAGATAAGACATATGTCAAAACAGGTTGAGCACGTAGCCCGTTGTGCGGAAAGGTTGCAACAGCAAGCCACCGAAGTTGGAAATGACGGTTCAAAGTATCGAGAATACATGGGGGCCATGGTCTGTTTTATTAGGGATTTAGCTAATAGGGGAAACGCCTTTTAGAAGTAGCAATGTATAGGACTTCTCTTTTCCATTATTGTTTTGTATGAGCAACTATGTTATTTATAAGAAGTCCATGACGTATTTCCTTTCTTAATGTGTTGTGTAAGCCACTATGATAAGAACTTGGCAAACCCTCCTTTTTGGTAATCCGGTCAACTCAGAAATCTTGTTTAAAGGTTGCGAAAGTCATGAATCGGCTCATAATATTATATATATATATATACACATTACATATGCATCGCATTCTCTTCATACATTTTGTTTTTTTAATTCATCATATGCATGTCAGATCGTGAAAACATAGGTCCATATCCAGAGTCCACCAAACCCGGTCAAGATCAAGAATGGAAAACGAGGAAAGAGCTCAATTAGAGTCGCACTACCAGACCGAGTTGGAATCAGTGAAAAATGAAGTTTCTCGACTGACCAGCCTGCTTGAGCAACTGTTAAGAACCAAGAACGGAGAAGGAACGTCTACCCAACCACCCATAGGAGCACCGTCAGTTCATGTCCCGGGGTTATCTCAGAACTTAGGGGCAGATTCAGCGACGGGGCAGCACTTTGCACCTGCTATTCCCATTCAGCCCCCTCAAGCTCGCACCACTGTAGATTTAACAGCCGAGGGGCCTTCCGATAATAGGTCCACTGGTTCTGTGAACGAGGACAAAATATCAGCATTAGAAGAAAGGTTAAGAGCAGTTGAGGGAAATGATTGGTTTGACCCCATGCGGGCGTCGGAAATATGCTTGGTACCAAACCTTACGGTACCAAAAGATTTTAGGATACCGGAGTTTATAAGGTACACTGGGTTGGAATGCCCGAACACTCATCTTCGATCTTATTGCAATAAGATGGCTGAGGTGATTCATGACGATAAGTTAATGATCTACTTTTTCCAAGACAGTCTATCGGGGTCTGCGCTAAGTTGGTACATGAGGCTGGATAATGTCAAGATTAAGAAATGGAAGGACTTAGTGGAGGCTTTCCTAAAGCAATACAAGTTCAATTTAGAAATTGCTCCAGATCGAACGAGCCTCATGTCACTGGAAAAGAGAAGCCAAGAGTCAGTGAGGGCTTATGCGCAAAGATGGAGGGACGAGGCCATGCATGTGCAACCCCCGTTAATAGAAACAGAGATGGTGACTTTGTTCGCCAATACATTCAAGGCACCTTACTATGAGCATTTAATGGGTAGCTCATCCCAACATTTCTATGATGTTGTACGCGTGGCCGAAAGAATAGAGCAAGGAATTAAAGCTGGGCGCATAGCGGAGCCTTTAGAAAAGAAAGGTTTTGTTGGGAGGAAAAGAGAAGGTGACGTTAACAATTTGGAGGATGGGTACAAAGGCAAGAAAGTAAATTTTCGTAGTCCACAAGCACCTACCGCTCAAGTCTCACGCATAAACTTTAACCAATCTTTTTCACCTAACCGAACAAATAACCAACCAAACTACCAAAATCACTACCAAGATCACTACCAAAGACCACACCCAAAATACACTTCAGAACAACTGCCGCCTTTACCCATGCCATTGAAAGACATGTATGCCAAGCTGTTGAGCATTGGACAAGTAGCTCCTATCCCTACCCTACCACTACAACCACCATTCCCAATTTGGTACAAGCCTGAGTTGTCTTGCGAGTACCATGGGGGCAATCCTGGGCATGGGATTGAAACCTGCTATGCCTTCAAGAAGAGGTTATTGGAGCTTATTAAGACGGGATGGGTATCCTTTGAAGACAAGCCCCAATGTTAATTCAAACCCATTGCCTAAGCATGCTCCAAATAGTGGTGGAATAGGCATGATCGAAGGGGAAAATCAAGGCAAGGTTTGAAGGTGCCGATGAAAAGGTTGTACGACATGTTAGTACAATCAGGACTTCTAGAGGCAAAGGTGGTAAGGCAATCGGAGAGAGGTGACTACTGTGAGTTCCACGAAAAGAGATGGACATCACATTGAGGATTGTGCAGAGTTTTGCAAAAAGATCGCAAAAATGTTGAAGATGGGACAATTGAGGATTGAACCCATGGAGAGCAGGCGTGAGGTAAGCATGATGGAAGGCCAAGATGAGATGGCAGGAGTTTGCAGGATCCAACAGACTGCAAATGGGCCCCAAGGCTGGTCTTGACTAAACCGTCCTGCACAAAAGAGAATCACAATGCCATGCCGTATAATTATGGGTATGCCTCCGATGTTCGAGCGACTCTTCCTTTGTTCCAGACGGAGATAAGTGGTTTGACCAGGAGTGGTCGTTGCTTTACGCCTGAAGAGTGGAGAAAGGAAAAGGGTAAGAAGTGGTAGACCTGGACAAAGCTCCCGCAGTTAATAAGCCGGTAATGGAAGAAGAGTCGAATGAGTTTTTTGAAGTTGATCAAGCATAGCGAATATTGCATAGTGGATCAACTAAAAAAAGACTCCAGCGCGGATCTCCTTATGTCTTTGATACTCAGCTCTGAGCTGCATCGAAATGCCTTGCAAAAAGGTATTGAATGAGGCATATGTACCTCAAGACATTGAGCATAAAACCATGGAGCATTTAGTAGGAGGATCCATGCAACTAATTACCTCTACTTCACGGCTGATGAGCTTGATGCTGAAGGTACTGGACACAACAAGCCTTTTATACATTACTGTTAGGTGCAAAGACTGTATTGTAGGGAAGGTGCTCGTCGATAATGGCTCAGCCCTCAACGTGTTGCCAAAGCACATTCTGGAGGAAATGCCGATTGATGAATCTCATATGAAGCCAAGTACTATGATGGCCCGAGCGTATGATGGCTCACCTAGGCCAATACTTGGGACTTTAGAAGTGGAGCTATATGTGGGACCGCAAATGTTCCTAGTGACACTTCAGGTTATGGATATCCACCCTTCCTATAGTATGTTGTTGGAAGACCTTGGATCCACGCAGCGGGGGCAGTAGCTTCGTCATTGCACCAATGCCTGAAGTATATCATGAATGGGATGTTGGTAACTGTAAAGGCCGAGGAGGCAATATCCTTGATAAAGAATGTGGCTGTGCCTTTCATCGAAGTGGAAGATTGCAAGGATAACAATATCCATGCTTTCGAGATCGTGAACACCGACTGGGTGCCGGAGAACACTGTGTTAAGAAGGCCAAGGATCTCAGAAGCATCCAGGATGGCAAGCCTATGCTTCTTAGAACGCGGGATCCCATTTCAGTATAACTTTACTGGCAGGATACCAGAAGGGTTAAGTCGGCGAGTTTGGAAAATGCTGCTCAAAGATTTGGGTTAGGGTATCAACCTAACCAAAAGGATTATCGGTGGGCTGCTGGTCGGAGAAGGGCAAGAAGGATGGCTAGAATTAAAGGAAGAGAGCCTGAGGAAGAAAAGCTAGAAATCCCTCACCTTAGCGTATCGTTCACAAAAGCTGCATTCATAATGCAACCTGATAAAGGAGCCGGAAGCCTGGGTCTAGAACTGGCTCATATGAGCATAAACACCTTGGAGGGAAACGAGAAGAAAAGGGATGACGTGAAAGCAGTCGCGGGAAAAGAAGATGAAGCGCTGCCACAGCTGACGATCCATACGCTAGAAGAAGTCTCCGCCAAGACCGTTGTACGCAAGCTGGCTCCAAGCGAAAATTTTCAGAATTGGTGACACAAGAAGCTCCAGTGGTTTTCAAAATGTAAACCAACTTTTGTTTGCCTTAGCATGTTTTTGTCATTGCCTATGTTTGCTTTGTTTTCTCTAGTTGACAATCAAGGCTCATGATGTCAGCTAGATTCTATATTTGTCGTAGAGCCCACCTTTTTTTTCCTTTGAATGAATGTGAGATCATGCACTTTTTCAGAAATTGTTTTATATATATATGCATTTACACCAAGCACTTCCCGCTTTCAGGAATCCTGAAAGCGGATCTCCAACGACATCACATACATTTAGCATCAAGAATAAATGGCCAAACTTGAACGAGCATGTAATAGCTATGGAAGAAGAAGAGTGGGATGAAAGCAATATCAGTGAATTCGCCAGGCTAGTAGAACAACAGGAACATACTTGGAAGCCTGCCACCGAGAAACTCGAAACCATCAATGTGGGCAATGGTCAGCTCAAGAAAGAGTTGAAAATAGGTACCCTAATTACTTCTGAACAAAGGATAAAAATGATCACCCTATTACAAGAGTATTCAGATGTTTTTGCTTGGTCCTACGAAGATATGCCCGGTTTGGATACAAGTATTGTAGAGCACAAGATACCGTTGGAGGAAGGTTATAAGCCAGTCAAGCAGAAGCTAAGAAGGGCCCACCCGGACGTCTGGATCAAGGTCAAGGCAGAACTCGAAAAGCAGTGGGATGCTGGTTTTTTAGAAGTAGTTAGATACCCACAATGGGTGTCTAACATTGTTGTGTGCCTAAGAAGGAAGGGAAGATTCGGTTTGTGTGGATTTTTCAGAATTTGAATAAAGCTAGCCCTAAGGATGATTTTCCCCTACCACACATAGATTTTTAGTGGATAATGCTGCCCGAAGTTCCACTTATTCCTTTATGGACGGATTTTTCAAGGATACAAACCAAATAAAAATGGCTTAGAGGATAAGACGAAAACAACTTTTGTCACACCTTGGGGGACCTACTGCTACAAGGTCATGCCATTTGGGTTAAAGAACGCGGGTGCAACATATCAAAGAGCAATGGTGACTCTATTCCACGACATGATGCACAAAGAAATTGAGGTGTATGTAGAATGATATGATTGCCAAGTCTAAAAAGGAACAAGATCATGTGGAAGTTTTGAGGAAGTTATTTGGGAGGTTGAGGAAGTATGAGCTAAGGCTTAATCCTGCAAAATGTTCATTCGGAGTTTAATCGGGCAAGCTGTTGGGATTTGTGGTAAGTGATAGAGGTATAGAGTGATCCGGATAAAGTAAGGGCCATCCAGGCCATGTCGTCCCCTAAGACGGAGAAAGAAGTAAGAGGATTCTTGGGAAGGTGAATTACATTGCTCGGTTTATAGCTCAGCTAACAACAACATGCGAGCCTATATTTCGCTACTAAGGAAAAAGAATCCCGGAACTTGGAATGAGGAGTGTGAGGAGGCATTCAATAAAATCAAGCATTATTTACAAAATCCACCTTTACTGGTTCCTCCTGTATCAGGAAAACCTTTAGTATTATATCTAACCGTTACTGAGTAGCCATGGGTTGTGTATTAGGTCAGCATGACGAAACCGGAAGGAAG